>NC_133374.1:1449156-1501579 GCF_049309525.1 Garra rufa
AAAACCAATCCTAAATGAAAGAAAACAAGTTGACAAAAAGAAAGAATCCAATGTTTGGTGATAATATAGAAAAATGAGAGATTTATAAGCAATTGTTTGGACTCTGGTCATTTTTGACCGAGAACACCACAAGTGTGACTTTTTGCAATTTTGTACAAAAGAAAAGCAAACTTCCTGATTAAACATTAAAGCACACTAGTGTGAGAGCACATTTTTATTATTTTTTGATTATTGTTGTGAAAATTATTCATGAATTTTTTTTTTTTTTTTTTTTAAATGAGGTCTACGATTAATCAGATGCAAGCAGAAACACAAAACCAGTCCTAAATGAAAGAAAACAAGTTGAAAAAAAGAATAAATCCAATATTTGTTGAAAATCTGGCACAATTAGAGATTTATAAGTAATAGTTTGGAGTCCGGTCATTTTCTCAAAGTGTGACTAGATGAAAAAAACCCGCAAAAAATTACAAAAAGAAAGTACTTATACCCCGTGTGAAGAATGTCAAGAAGTTTGAGTCCAATGAAAAAACGTTAACTAGTATTTTCGGGAAAAATATTTTCCCAATCAATTTGAACACTATCCCGAACACAACCAGAGGGTTGAGTAAGGAATGCGTGGCAATGCATTATAATAAAATGGTGTATTGGTGTTGATAACGTTGTAGATGTAGGATGTGTCTGATTTAGGCAGGTGAAGTTGTAGCTTATGTCAGTGGTGAAATTCCGCTATTGGCACGTGTGCAAATCCATCTCGCACGCTCTCGCTCACTACAGACAGAGCAGTGTTGTCTCCAGCTCGCCGTGAGCGGACTGTTACCGAGGCTCCTGACGGCGGAGGGAGGGACACGCAGTCCGGATGCTCCTTCATGAGGACTCCAGCAATACATCAGCGACTCCAATGCGGTGCCAAATGTTTCTAATTCGGTTTCTGCGTCCGTTTCCCGCAGGATGCCGTTTGGTTAAAAATGCGCATGTGAAATAAACGTGGGTGGGATCCCTTCGGCGTTGGCCACTGGATCTATCATCGCGAAACTGCCGTTAAAACGCGGATCTGCATTTGGAAAATACACTGGGAGATTTGTTGAATAGACGCTTTGTCCTTTGCGTCTCTTTTCTCGCCTTCAAACAGGATTGTACTCGCGTTTGTCCTCAATTGGTCTTATTTTCGTGTTTATGCATTAAACCCGACGATATCCTACTGTTTTTTTGTTTTTTTACCTCATTTGAGTGTTATGTTTCCTCTGAGGCGATCCGACGTGAGGCGAAAAGTCTGACTGGACCTCCTTCAGAAGTAAACCATCAACATTTGAGGATTCTTCGACCTAACTGTCTTTTGGAAAGCCTTTGGATTTATTCTGTGGTAAACGCAAAATGTTTTGGGATTTCAAAAGATCGTTTGGAATGAAAACCCGTTAAGATTTGGATGCGTTTTTCTCGGCTATATTAATACATCTGTCGTTTTGTGTATATCATACAATACATTTATTCTGGTGAACATATTGGTACGAGACTCTGGACCAAGAGGAGGTGATTTAGACATCATCTATCTCAAGATCCCGGACATTTCTGTGCTGCTCTGAACTTGAGGCTTGATGCTCCAGGACAGAGGTAACGCGCTTATTTCATTATTTCATTTTTAGCGTTTTGAAACGCCAACAAATCACTTTGTGAACCAATACTTTGGTTATTTGTGTTTAATTTGGAGGTTGTCATTGGCGCACACTCAAACGTCAATTTGGTGTTTGATAAATCAAGCCTTAGAGGTCAAATAATGAGCTATTGTTTGATTGCGGTGCAATACCTTGACATTATTATGCAATCTGGAAGAGAGATCGGTCTTTTAGTGAATTTGCTTTGGTTACTCGATGCGCATCACATTTGAGACCCATTAGCGGACGAAAGACATTTTGATGAAAATAACTTATGGGATTTGTTGTTGCCAGTCAGGAAAATGTTGATTGATTTATCTCCAGATGGCGGATCATTGGAGATTCCTCTAGTCGTTAAACTTACTGTTTCCTTTGCATTTAAATGCTAGTGTTTGGAAATGGGACGCAATGGGTTATGTAAAGGTTTGCTGGAGAGCCTCTAAGTTGCTCTTTTTTGGACGCTTCCTTTAGTAGGACAGAGGCGGATTGTTGGGTTTATCGGAGATTTCGGAAGCTGTAAAATCACACTAAAACCGATTTGAGAGATGAGATGAACGCAGCGGGTCCGGTACCGCAGTCCAGATTGAGTCCCGGAGCTCGCGGTGCTGTTGTTGGGGTGTGTCTGTCTGCGGCTGGGAGCGCGAGTGGAGCAGCGGCCGCTGGGGGCCACTGGCACATAACTCACTCGCACACACGCACACACTAACAGCCTACACAAACTACACCGAAAGAACGAATAGAATTAGTATTCTATTATAGTATTTGGACGCTTGAAATGTGTGAATGCGTTAGATAAGAAAATGCCAAACCAAGTAATCAATTACTGCTTCAACGAGTTTACACTCCCAAGCATAAAACTTCCAAAACTGGGGTTTCATAAAACAGAAGAAGCATTTTTGGTCCCCAAAAGAGCCTTCCTCAAAAGAACCAAAAGAACCTTTTGTGCAATGGAAAATCCAATGGATGTCAAAGAGTCTTTGTGGAACCAAATATGCCATTTTGGGTTCCCTAAAGAATCTTTAAGTTAACCGTTCTCAAAAGAAACATTTTTAATAATCTAAAGAACCTTATTTCATTATAAAGAGATTTTTGTGCAATGAAAATGTTGCATATATGTTATTAGTTCTTCACAGAACTGTAAATGCCAATGCGTTAGATAACAAAATGCCAAACCAAGTCCTTATTTACTGCTTCCATAAGTTTACACTCTTAAGCATAAAACTTCCAAAATTGGGGTTTCATAAAACAGAAGAATCATTTTTGGTCCCCAAAAGAGTCTTCCTCAAAAGAACCATTTTTCTTTTCTTAGTCTGAAGAACCTTTTGTGCAAGGGAAAATCCAATGGATGTCAAAGGCTCTTTGTGGAACCAAATAAAGAGCCATTTTGGGTTCCCCAAAGAATCTTTCAGTTAACAGTTAAAATAACCATTTTTAATCATCTTAATGAACTTTATTTCATTAGAAAGTGATTTTTCTGCAATGGAAGTATTCCATATGTGATAAAGGTTCATCATGGAACTCTAAATGCAAGTGCATTGGATAGCATGCATGCTTGCCAAACAAAGTCATTCTTTACTGCTTCCATAAGTTTACACTCTTCATCATAAAACTTCCAAAATTGTGGTTTCATAGAACAGAAGAAGCATTTTTGGTCACAAGAACCTTTCTTGAAAGAAACATTTTTTTTATTAGTCTGAAGAACATTTTTTTTCCACTATAAAAAACCTTTTGTGCAATGGAAAGCTCCCATGGATGTTAAAGGCACTTTGTGGAACTAAATATGCCAATAAAAATGCCTTATTTTTATGAGGGAAAA
Source organism: Garra rufa (assembly GCF_049309525.1). Taxonomy (NCBI): domain Eukaryota; kingdom Metazoa; phylum Chordata; class Actinopteri; order Cypriniformes; family Cyprinidae; genus Garra; species Garra rufa. The sequence continues at coordinate 1,452,622 of NC_133374.1, forward strand.
GCCATTGTGGGTTCCCCGCAGTATCTTTTTTGTAACATATTTATATAAGAACCATTTTCCATTATAAAGAGATTTTTGGGCAATAGAAATGTTTCATATTTGTTAAAGGTTCATCGTAGAACTGAAAATGCCCATGCATTAGATAACAAAATGCAAGTCATTATTTACTGCTTCCATACTCTTAAGCATAAAACTTCCAAAATCATGGTTTCATAGAACAGAAAAAAGCATTTTTGGTTACCAAATGAATCTTTCTTAGAAGAAACATTATTTTCTTAGTCTGAAGAACCCTTTTCCACTGTAAAGAACCTTTTGTACAATAGAAAGCTCCTATGGATGTCAAAGTCTCTTTGAGGAACTAAATATGCCAATAAAATGCTTTATCTTTAAGAGTAAAAAGCCATTTTGGGTTCCCCAAAGTATCTTTTTTGTGTATCAGTTTTTAAAGAACCATTTTCCATTATAAAGAGATTTTTGTGCAATGGAATGTTTCATATATTTTAAGGTTCATTGTGGAATTGAAAATTACAATGCATTGCAACATAATGCCAAACCAAGCCATTATTTACTGCTTCCACAAGTTTACACTCTCAAGCATTAAAGTTCCAAAATTAGGGTTTCATAGAACAGAAGAATCATTTTTGGTCCCCAGAAGAACCTTTCTTAAAAGAACCCATTTTTTTAGCCTGAAGAACCTTTTTTCCACTATGTAGGACCTTTTGTGCATTGGAAAGCTCCCGTGGATGTTAAATGCTCTCTTTGCAACTAAATATATACCAAAAAAAGCTTTATTTTTCAAAAGTGAAGTGCCATTTTGGGTTCCCTAAAGAATCTTTCAGTTAACAGTTCTCAAAATAATCATTTTTAATTATCTTAATACTTGTAAAGTGATTTTTGTGCAATGGAAATTTTCCATATATGTTAAAGATTTATCATGGAACTGTAAATGCCAATGCATTAGATAACAAAAATCATTAATTACTGCTTCAGTAAGTTTACACCCTCAAGCTTTTCATAATTTTCCACTATAAAGAACCTTTTGTGCAATGGGAAAGTCCCATGGATGTTAAAGGCTCTTTGTGGAACTAAATATACCAATACAGATGCTTTATTTTTAAGAGTGAAAAGCTATTTTGGGTTCCTGAACGATTCTTTAAGTTGACAGTTCTTAAAATAACCTTTTCTAATAATCTTGATGTACCATATTCCATTATAAAGAGATTTTTGTACAGTGGAAATGTTTCATATATGAACTGAACTGAAAATGCCATTGCATTAGATAACAAAATGCCAAACCCAGTCATCAATTACTGCTTCCATAAGTTTACACTCTCAAGCATAAAACTTCCAAAATTGGGGTTACCTTAAAGAGCCTTTCATAAAAGAACCATTTATTTCTTAGTCTGAAGAACATTTTGTGCAATGGAAAGATCCTATGGATGTTAAAGTCTGTTTGTGGAACTAAATATGCCAATAAAGATGTTTTTTTTTTTAAGAGTAAAAGGCCATTTTGGCTTCCCCAAAGAAGCTTTCATTGAACAGTTCTTAAAATAACAATTTTTAATATTCTAAAGAACCCCTTTTCATCATAAAGCAATTTTGTGCAGTGGAAATTTTCCATATGTCTTAAAGGTTTTTTGCAAGTCATCAATTACTGCTTCCATAAGTTTACACTCTCAAGCATAAAACTTCCAAAATTGTGGTTTCACAGAACAGAAGAAAAACATTTTTGTCCCCAAAAGAACCTTTCTTAAAAGAAACATTTTTATACACCAATAAAAAGCTTTATTTTTCAAAAATGAAATGCCATTTGTGGGTTCCCAAAGGAATCTATCAGGTAACAGTTCTTTAAAGAACCATTTTTAACAATCTTAATGAACCCTTTTCCATTATAAAGAGATTGTTGTGCAATGGAAATGTTTCATATTTGTTAAAGGTTCTTCATAGAACTGAAAATGGCAATGCATTAGATAACAAAATGCCAAACCAAGTCAGTAGTTACTGCTTCAATAAGTTTACACTCTCAAGCATAAAACTTCCAAAATTGGGGTTTCAGAAGAACAATTTTGGTCCAAAACCAACCTTTCTAAAAAGAACCATTTATTTCTTAGTCTGAAGAACATTTTGAGCAATGGAAAGATCCCATGGATGTTAAAGTCTGTTTGTGGAACTAAATATGCCAATAAAGACCTTGATAAGCTTGCTCTTGTGTACGATTGGAGGAATCCTGCACTGGAGTGTTCCATGGTATGCCAATGTAGTACTTTCTAAGTCCTTATTGAACTGAAATGAATTTTGATGCAATATCTCAGATGTGTTGTAAAGTTAAGATGTGTTTCTCTACTCAACTCGATGTCTTTAAACTATTAAAAGGCATCCAATAGAGTGAATGCTAACTTTAGTAGTTTGGTCTTCAAATCAGAATTCATAGAGACCAACAGGTACTCGAGTAAAAACCCAATTTATTTTCTCCACAGATACTGTAAATTGATTTTTGAAACAACCATGAGCTCCGCGGTTGTGAAGATGTTTTCAAAAAAAAAAAAAAAGTTTAATAGCCAAGTTCTAGCCAAGAGATCGACCAAATGCTGTTACAATGTGAATCAGTTTCCATTTACTCTCAAACTACTACAGTATTTAGCAGTAAATTTACAGTAACACTTTACAGTAAGGTTACATTCGTTAACTAACAATGAGTTTATTTATTGCAAAATATATTAATCTTTGTTATCCCTAGGTAATAAAAATACAACTGTTCATGGTTAGTTCATGTTACCTCCATTAAATAATATTAACAGATACACCTTTAAATTTGAATACTGTTTTAGTAAATGTTTAAATTAACATTAACTAAGAACTACATTTGTGACTCTGGACCACAAAATCAGTCAAAAATACATTGCATGGGTCAAAATTATCGATGTTCCATGACGATATTTTGTAAATTTCCTACTGTAAATATATCCAAACTTATTTTTTGATTAGTAATATGCATTCCTAAGAACTTCATTTGGCAATTAAAGGCAATTTTCTCAATATTTAGAATTTTTTGCACCCTCAGATTCCAGATTTTCAAATAGTTGTATTTCAGCCAAATATTATCCTATCCTAGCAAACCATACACCAATGGAAAGCTTATTTATTCAGCTTTTGGATTTAAAAAATGACCCTTATGACTAGTTTTGTGGTCCAGGGTCATATTTTTCATTGTTAGTTCATTTAATTAATATTAACAAATGCTACATTTTTTTTTGTAAAGTGATATGTTTTATACTTATAATCATTTTTGTATTTTACTGTCATATTTATTTAATTGCATCATTTGCAATGCAACATGGGATGCCGGTTCAGTAAATCATAAAAGTACACAGTGTAGCTTTTATCTTTTTTCCAATTTTCATAAAATTTTGCTCCAAATCAAACATTGTAATGTTGTGATTCATCTCACAGTCTGCTGAGTCAAGGCTTGGATCTCGTTATTTAAGATTTGTTTTAAACCCCTGTGGAGATAATGAATAGGAGAAATACTTTTAGTAAACAAGGCCACTGAAAAAGTCAGAGCTTATCGATAAACCAATTAAAATATCCCATTGTCCAAATAAACTGAATATCTTTGAAGTAAAAAAACAAAAAACAGCCTGAACAAGCAGTGTGTGCATATTTTTTGATTTATTTATGTCTAAACATATTAAAAAAAACGACTAAAAAAAGGGTTTAAGCGTAAAAACAAGTTTAATACTGCTTTAAATTGTTGTTGTTTTTCAAAAAAAAAAAAAAAAGATGAATTACTTTCACCCCAAATACTAATTAGTTCTAATTCTACATTTTTTCAAATTTGCCACTATTCTAGGTTTTGCCCATTTGTCAGTAAGACTTTTTTACTAATTTAAAACACAATAAAATGTAATATGCTCCCTTATTCTTTTATATATTTTAATATGTACAAGACAGAATCAGCATGTTGTTTGAATTTTGACATAAATATTGTGTTACACTGAATGACAATGTAACATTATTTCAACCAAATTTTGACATTTTTATTCTCCACTTACTTGAAACCTTAAGGCTAAACACTGCAGATGAATAGGGTAAAAAAACAACAACTAATAGTTATGACCTTACTTACTCAGTTAATTGGTTACATTGATAATTGCAAACATTTTTTGTATTACAAGCTTTCTCAAATGTTAGGTTTAAATATGCAAATGAGCCATTATTTAATAAATGCGCTAATTTGCATACATTTCTAGTACAAAAATCTAAACACTGGACGAAGTCAGTTTCAAAATTCTTGTTTAATTTTTTTAACATATTAGAGTCAAATGTTTTTACAGAGGGAATTTGGGGCATCTCATAATGTCACTCCATAATTAAAAAAAAAAAAAAAAACTGACAGAAAACAGTTTTTTAACATTTCGGGGGAATAAAATGATAAAATCAAGCAAATTATATATGAACAAATCCTTCTCTAAAAACCTTCCGACTATAGACAGGAATACAATTTATGTATGATTTATGGCTCAGTGTAGGAGAAAAAATATGGATTGTAATTAAAATCTATTGACGCATTGATAAAGTGCTATAAAAGAAACACTTAACAGTGTCTTTTGGCTGTTCTCTTCCCACTAGTCTGAAAAAAAAAAACACTTTATGAAACACCAAAAAGCCCAAAATCTCAAACTTGACAGATGCATAAAAACAGTGTTTTTGCCTGCAGTGTGTCCCCTTAAAAGTACGTTTTTCACTTTTGTAAATTTCTTTTGACATGAACATCTTTTGATCTTACAATGAACGTATTTGACCCATATGTAATGTTATGATTAAACATGGTTATTCTCTAGTAATTGGCAATAATAAAAAAATAATAAAACACAATTAAAAATTGGTAACATGTTTTAAAATATGTATATCTTTTAATTTTAGTGTGAAATGGGACTTTTCACTATAGGTTTTTGTAAGATTTAATGTATTTGCCTTTATGTTTGACTCTGACGTGATGCATTTATGTGTAAAACATAATATTTGGAAAGAAATCAAAGGTGAAACTATTTAATTGATGATTGAATTGTGAAAATCAGGCTATGAACAATATGTATTTATTCATGCAGCTAAAAAGAGAAGTGACTTCTGTAGTCCATAATTTATTTATTATCATTATTATTAGAAAAGTGTATGGTGATCAACTGAGCGCAATACATTCATTGAAATTTATTAAGAAAATAAATAAGGTCAGTTTTGACCACAAGCTTAAAAACTGTGTAGCTGACCATGTAGTAAATCTAGTTTGTTGACTGTTTTTTTAAAACTCTATTTTTCATTGTCTTATGTCTTTTATTCTATATTCTTAAATATGCAGTGTGGGTTATAAAAAGTACTATAAAAAGTGTTTTCTTTCCACTTAATGAAACACCCAAAAGCCCAAAATCTCAAACTTGACAGATGCATAAAAAAGTGTTTTTGCCTGCAGTGTCTCCCCTTAAAAGTACATTTTCTACGCACATAAAATCACTTTTGTAAATTTCTGTTGACATGGATGTCTTTTGATCTTACAATGAACGTATTTGACCCATATGTAATGTTATGGTTAAAGATGGCTATTCGCTAGTAATTGGCTTTCTTTGAAAACAATGTAAGTTTCTAGTAGGGCTGTGCAATATGGACAAAATAATCATATTGCGATTTTTTGAATGAATATTGCGATTGCGATTTTTTTTTTTTTTTTTTTTAGAAATTCTTATGTGTTTTAATTTTTCTGATAATCAAAAAGCATAAACATTTATTTATTTTTAATCAGATGAAAAATAAACCCTTTTAATTTTTGGCAAACAAACCAATGTTAAAATCAGTATGTGGAAGAACAATTCTATTCAGTTTAAAACGTTTACATAATAATTAAGTGGTTAATCTTGTTGTAATATTTATTTTTTATCATATATATTGTTTTATGTAAATTATTTAAATAGGAATATATAAACACCTACATTATACTGTACAAAAGTCATACAGGACTAATATTGTTCTGTTACATGTTAAACCGTACTTTTATTTTGACAGGTTGCCGTGAAGTTTCTGTGTGTATATGATGCTAGTTTTCTCAAATGAAACGGTAAAAGTGAAACTCACAGCAGCGATTTGGCGATTGAGTTTATCTGTTCATGTGAGATGCAAATGCCAAAAATTAGCGGGAGCGTCACGTGTGCTTCAGTCTGTATGTAGTAAAGAAATAAAACGCGTCTCCACCATTCATATACAGAAGCAAACGGAACATGCAGGATTCATATTAAAACGGTCTTTTTGCATTTCAGTTTTCACAGACACTAGTCCATATCGCGATTTGAATTAAGTGACAGACCAACTTTGGATTTATTCATCCAAAAATCGACGATTTTTGTGGCATTCCGCGCTATAGTAGATTAGGTTTTTATGAATGGAGTCCGCGATCCAGTCCGTGTTTTCTTGGAGGAGACATTGTAATCACGCGACCATGAATAGACAGAAATGACATGCCTTAGTGTAAATAAGATAAATAACATTTAGTATGTTTAATAAAAGAACTATGTATAGACCTGTTCTATAGGAAAGATAACCTTAAATGACTTCTATTGTGATCTGGCGCTATATCGAAAATAAAATGAACTTGACGTTCAAGGGAGGCGGGGGGTGCCGTTGGGGGGATAGATAAAATCGCAGCCTTGTGCGGTTTAGAAATCGCATGTGCTTAAATCGCGATTTTTTTGCGATTGCGATTAATTGCACAGCCCTAGTTTCTAGTATGTGTGCATTGGGCAGCAGTTGCTCAGGTCCCATCAGTCAGTCTTTCTACCCACTAGTTTCCAGTTTGTCTTTACAAATAACATGCCTGAGTCAGTATTACTCACCCCGCAGCAGCACACGTCCGCTCTCTGATGACTCTTTCCTGTAACCCAGCATGAGGAATGATGTGTGAGGGCTCTATTATTGTAATACTATAATTACCGTGTAAACAGAAGCCTGATGAAATGTGCCATTTGTTCAGCCGCCACCGAAACGAGCTGAGCAGCGATCATGTGACGTAGAGCTTGATTGTGATTGGTTGCCAGTCCAGAACCGCAACAGATGGATTCGGCGGTTCTACAGCTGAAGATCTCCCATGGATCAAACTAATCCTTGTTCTTCTAAAATGCAGCAGGATTATTTAATTCGCATCTAACCCATGCTTTGCTCCCCGTCCTGTTACTGGATCCTCATGGGATGGGTGACGCTCTCCAGGTAGTAAATGGCTTATGCTGATGATATGGATTATCCCGTTCACAAGCATGCATATCAGATTTAGTTTAATGATAAGTGGAACGCTTTGGGCTGGTTTCGAAAAAGGATAATTTTATTCCGCTTGCGTTACGCAAACAGCCCCTGGGCTTAATAACGCCGATTGTGTTCCCATCGTGTTTAATTCAGACGCTGCATGTTTTTGCCATGTCTCCTGGTCTACCGCCATTCAGCAGCTCGTCTGAGTGTGTGTGGAGTTTAACCGAGCGTTAACGTATCATAGAGACTGTCGGCGCCACTAATGGAGTTGCTGGTTGGTTTGCGTCATTTCTTTCAGGTTTGGGCCTAATTAAGCCGTTCCTGGCGCCGGGTAGAGAGGCTGATGTTAGATCACGTCTTAATGAGCACCTGAATCATTACAGTCCGTGTACTGATGATTTGAAGGGAAAATTCACACAAATATAGAAACTTTTTCTCTCAAGGCTCATATGCAATGAACTGAGTAAATTTGAATTTAACAGAACTCAATTACTGGGGCTTTTCATCTCGCTGTGAAATGTGTGGGAATATGTCAGCCCAAAATCAAGAGAAATACATTTTACAGAATAAAATGAAACCGGTTAGTTATTTGTTGGACTTTTTCTACCACGGATTTAAAAAAGTAAATCCAGCTTTTTATCTCACATTTCTGACTTTTCCCATCAATTCTAAGTTTATATCTTGGAATTGTGAGAAATAATTAAGAATTGTGATATAAATGCAGAATTAGATAGATTTTAAAAAATATATAAAAAAACTTTAAATTCTTAGAAGAAAAGTGACAATTGTGAGATATAAAAACGCAATTGTAAGAAAAACAGATAAAAAGTTCTGTGGCAAAAAAAGGCAATTGTTAGATGTAAAAAAGTTGTAATTGTGAGATAGAAATTTAGGAATGCAAGAATGCAAGTGAAGGGAAAAAAGTTGGTGCAATTTCTCCACCAAATGGAAATACTATAACAATAAAATAAGATAAAACATTGTTAAAATATGTTTGTCTTTTTAATTAAATTTTTTTTAAGTAATATATACTATATATAGTTGCTGTAAATTTAATGCAAAATTTATTTATATTTTATTAATCAACTGTTAATGTGTGTTTGTGGATTATATTATATAAGTATAAACAATGTTGCAACTTCAGTTTTTAATTTTTAATTTTTTGTATTTTAGTATCATGGATTTTTTTTTTTATGTGGATAATTAACTAAATCAAATACTTCATTTCATTTGATTACCTTGTCTTTTTATTCGGAACTTAATGCACACAAACGTTTTGTAAAGTAAAAATAAAAATAAATGAATAAAATAAATATTTTTTGCATCTGTTAAGTTTTAAATAAAAGAGTAAATAATCAAATGAAATGGATCACCTTTAAGTATTTTATATAATTAATTATCAAAAAAAAAAAAAATGTATAAGCAATATTACAACTTGTTGCATTCATTGTTTAAAAAAAACCTGAATTGTGAGATAGAGATTTTGTGATAGAAATTCAGAAATGTAAGAAAACAAGTCCGAATTGTGAGGCAAAAACTTGCAATTACCTCTCAATTTTGCAATTTCTCTTTTAAATGGAAATGCTATCATTATGCAACAATAAAATAACATTGGTAAAATATGTTTGCCCTTTTAATTTTAGGGTGAAATGTGCCTTTTCTTGGCGGATTTTGTAAGATTCAATGTATTTGACTTTTATTATGCATTTCTGTGTGAAACTAGCAGTGGGAAATAGTCAATCTGGTGATTGCATTGTGAAAATTAGGCTATGAACAATTTATATTCATTTATGCATTGTTTTTCCCTGTCGATGCAGCTTCAGTAACATCAGCAAAAAAGAGAAGTGATTTCTGAAGTGCAGAATTTTTTTTAAATAATTTATTATTATTATTATTATTATTAGAAAAGCATGTAGTGATCAACTGTGCGCAATACATTCATTAACATTTATTAAGAAAATAAATAGGGTTAGTTTTGACCACAAGCTTAAAAAACTGTACAGCTGACCATGTAGCAAATCTAGTTTGTTGACTGTTTTTTTTTTTAAACTCAATTTTTCATTGTCTTATGTCTTTTATTCTATATTCTTGCGCCCTAGTTCTTAAATATTCAGCATGGGTTAGAAAAAGTACTCCTCAAGAGGTGTAAAAGTGACAAAAAAAGAGAAAATGTCAGGGTTGCCAGATTTTGACAACAAAACCCGGGCAATTGCTACTCAAAAAATGCCCAAATGTGTTTCGAGGAGGTAAAATGCATGTTTTTTGGATGGGTTCCTCTAGAACAATTTGCATTGCATGGGGATAAATGTCACATTTTTGTGGTCACTTCAACCCACAAACATGAAAAACAATCCACGTCAACAGTGTCAAAGTAGCCCAATTCCGCAGGAAAACTGCAGACCTGGCAACACTAGATGTGTACACTTTCTGAAGAAATGTGAGTGGTTTTTGATTATGCAAAAGTGTAATGAATGCTTTGCAATTGCTAGGGTGTTTCTAGGTTACTATAATGATGTGAATTCTAGATTTGGTTCGAGTTGCTCCTTCAAATAGCATTACAAACCCTCAACAATGAGCTACATGCTAAACGTAGAGTTTGTTAAAGATTGACCCGTCAACGATCATCTCTCTAGGTCTGGTTTGAAGTAGAGGTCATAATTCTGCGATCAGAGTCTTTTGTATTCACGCTACAGATTTCTGCTGCTGTCTGAAGGGGAGGCGTTTATCTTTGTTGGTTATTGGCTGATGAGGTATCAGAGAACGCTCTAAGCTTCTTTGTGTGAGAGCGAAAATCGCTTTTAGCGGCGGATAAGAGGGAGATAATATCAGATAAATCCTGCGGCCTGCGTTAGCATGCAGCATTAGCCGTGTAATAGCATATGGAGTGCAGTTTGACAGAGAGGGATCAGATGGCCGCCAGCCGTTTACCGCAGTTCCGTCTTAATCGCGGAGGGTTAACAGTTGTTTCAGATGCACGCAGAGACAGATAGCCCAGGCCGTTTAGATATTCCGAGCGCATGCTTTTAAAATTCCCCCATGGCTGCAACTGAAGTCTGCATTGGCTTGATAACTCGCGTGCTGCCAGTCGCTGTCGCCGACGCCGAGGGAAGCTACGTGTTCTGCTTCAGAGCTTCTTCTCTTTAGGAATAATTTAAAAGTTCTGTGGGACACGTCTGAATTTTTCCTGCGGCGATGGCAGGGCAGACATCTAATTAAGATGGAGAAAAAGACTCCAGAATTGACGAGCTGTTTGCAGATGAACACTTTTGAAAAGCCAGTTTCACCTCTGATTTCAGAGAATGCGACAGATCGGTCATGTGTCACTGACAGCCTGACAGATCTCCTGTGATTGGCTCAGAGGTTGTGGTGGGTGTGTCTAATGTCACAGAGTGATTTAATATAATATGTTTCACACGTAGTTGCTGTAAATTTAAATTATTTATACTTTTACATACCTTTAAGCAATATTGCAACTTGAGTTTTTTTTCAGTATTTTAGTATCATTAAATTATTAATACCCCTTCATTTTTTCACATTTCGTTAAACTACTTTAAATTACTTTTTTCCCACATCAATCTACACTCCCTACTCCATAATGGCAAAGCAAAAAATAGGTTTTTAACATTTGTGCAAATTTATTAAAAATAAAAAACTGAAAAGATCCTGTTGCATAAGTATTCATACCCTTTTCTGGGACACTCGAAATTTAGCTCAGGAGCATTCATATTGCTTCTAGATGTTCCTACACTTGGAGTGGAGTTAAACTGGCAAATTCATTTGAATGAGTCTGATTTAGAAAGGCACACACCTCTCAGAAAAGGTCTAACAGCTGAAAATGCATATCAGAGCAAAAACCAAGATAACTGCCTGTAGAGCTCAGTGACAGACTTGCGTTAAGGCAATGATCTAGGGAAGAGTTCAGAAACAAATCTGCTGCATTGAAGGTTGACAGAAGCATTCTCCATAATGGAAGACGATTGGAACAACTAGGACTCTAGAAAATGTCTGCCAGCCCCCATCCAAGCTGACAGAGATGGAGAGGTGAAAAGCTGAGGCAAAGATAATTGCCAAATGCAGATGTGCAAAGCTTGTCACATCAGACCCAAAAAAACTTGAGGCTGTAAAGGTGCTTCAACTATGTACTGAGTTAAGGGTATGAATACTTATGCAGTGTACTCATTTCAGTGTTTTATTTTTAATACATTTGCAAATCTGGTTTTTGCTTTGTCATTATTATGGTGTATGGAGTGTAAATTGATGTGGGGAAAAACTAATTTATAGCAGTTTAACATAATGCTGCAACAAAACAAAATGTAAAAAAAAAAATGAAGGGGTATGAATACTTTTGCAAGGCACTGTATATTTTATCCATTTTATGTCTACTGCTTGACATGTATACTGCTGGACAACATATATGCTGTCATATCACCCAGCACTATGAACGAGAGAGGGGATGGCAGGGAGCCACAGGAGGCCAATAAGAAGAATTGAGACGCTGAATAAATGTGATGGAGTCACGTGTGTGTCGAGCTGTTGAGCTGTTGAGCTGTCAGGGCAGGTTTACAGAGAGAGCCAATCTGTCCATGAGCCTCACCAATCCGCAGGGTGTGTCATGCCTGTCAAAGATGCCATTCATGTGGAAATCGGCGTGAAAGGATGAAAAACAGCTTCGCCTTGACACACGTCTATTTCCTAAAGCAAAACCTGAAGCCCAAGGGGCGACAAAAAGAGAGAGATTCCCCATGACCATCAACGGGATGCCAGAGCCGGTGCCCGGTTTAGTGTTTCCATCGTGGTGGCATTAAAATGAGTTTAGTTCGTTTGAATGGTAAAATATGTGCACAAAACCTTCATGTGCTAAATTTGCAAGCAGGTTATTTAGTAACTATGTCTGTCAAAGTAAAAGCATTACTTAAATATGTTGACTGCTACAATTTAGAGACTTGCTACTTCCAATCAGGAAGCAGTTGACCGGACACCAGACAAGGAGCTCATATAAACTGACAATCCCCAGATGTCAAACTGAAAAATATAGGAGATAACTTATTTCCGTATATGTGTAGACTTTTAAATGATTATGGTCTTTAAAAGAACTTTGTGTATTCTTATGATGTATTTTTTTAATTTTTGTATTTTAATATGGAGTAAATTGGCATTGACATTCTGTTGTAACAGCTTAGGTACCTGTAATCATGCTACAAAGTCAATAAAACAAACCAATAGACTCTAGTAAACACATACTAAATTTAATGGGCAACACGTTTGGAGTTGATCAGAGTTGGTTGGTGTTGGATGTCAGAGCTTGGTTCCAGTGGCCAACATTAGAAGGTTGGGTTGGTTGGAGTTGATTAAAGTTGTTTGCTTGTCACTGTTGGTTGGCATTAGTTGGCAGAGCTTGGTTCCAATAGCCAACATTGGAAGATTGGAGTTGATTGGAGTTGGTTACAGTTGGTTGGTGTTGGCTGGCATTTGTTGGCATTATTTGTTTTTGGAGACCAGAACTTTGCTTCAATGGCCAACATTAGAAGATTGAGTTGATTGGTGTTGACTGGCATTGGTTGGCCCTGGTTGACGTAGGATACCAGAGCTTGCTTCCAATGGCCAACATTAGAAGATTGGAGTTGGTTGGTTAGGGTTAGGGTTGCCGTTGGATGCCAGAGCTTGGTTCCAATAGCCATTAGAAGATTTGAGGTGATTAGAATTGGTTGGTGTTAGTTAGCATTGGTTGGTGTTGGATGCCAGAGCTTGGTTCCAATGGCCAACATTAGAAGATTGGAGTTGGTTAGAATTGGTTGGTGTTAGTTAGCATTGGTTGGTGTTGGATGCCAGAGCTTGGTTCCAATAGCCATCATTAGAAGATTGGAGTTGGTTAGAATTGGTTGGTGTTAGTTAGCATTGGTTGGTGTTGGATGCCAGAGCTTGGTTCCAATAGCCATCATTAGAAGATTTGAGGTGATTTGAGTTGGTTGGTGTTAGTTGGCATTGGTTGGTGTTGGATGCCAGAGCTTGGTTCCAATGGCCAACATTAGAAGATTGGAGTTGGTTAGAAATGGTTGGTGTTAGTTGGCATTGGTTGGTGTTGGATGCCAGAGCTTGATTCTGATGGCCATCATTAAAAGGTTTGAGTTGATTGGAGTTGGTTAGAGTTGGTTGGCTTTGGTTGGCATTGGATGCTGTAGTTTGGCTCCAATGGCCAACATTTGAAGATTTCAGTTGGTTAGAATTGGTTGGTGTTAGTTGGCATTGGTTGGTGTTAGATGCCAGAGCTTGGTTCCAATAGCCATCATTAGAAGATTTGAGGTGATTTGAGTTGGTTGGTGTTAGTTGGCATTGGTTGGTGTTGGATGCCAGAGCTTGGTTCCAATAGCCAACATTATTAGATTAGAGTTAGTTGGTGTAGGCAGGCATTGGTTGGTGCCATTTGTCATTGTATACGAGAACTTGGTTTCAATGGCCAACATTAGAAGATTGGAGTTGGAGTTGGTTGGCATTGGCTGGTACTATTTGTCATTGGATACCAGAACTTGGTTTTAATGGACAACACTGATAGTTTTCACATGGCGTCAAACCCTCATAGGAACGCTTAAGGGCAAACAAGGCTTTGCTCCACTGACCACAAGTTATTTTTATGTGGTTTGCGTTAAGTAGTAATGTACAGTAGTTAAACGATGATGTTAAATGTCAATATTCAGTATACCAAGAATAAACCCAGAATATAAATGCAACACGAAAATTTCAAATTTAATGGTTTCCCATAGAAAACCATTCCAAAGAAAACACTGAACCATTTAGTGCATTGCCTTGATATTCCGGCCTCATCTGCTTACCTATATAGAGTAAAGTATACATTATCAATAAGGTGTGTACTGAATTTGATATTTTAATATCACAGTTCTATACATTAAGAAACAAGTGTTTTTCAGTGTGTTTGTCGCAATCTTTAGTGAGTGAAATATTGCGCCGATTGCTTGATTTGCATTGCAAATGGCCAAAACTTGCATTTTGTTCACATATCATAGTTTCATTCTTCTGAGAGGTGATCTAAATATTTTCGGCTTGGAAGCAGATGGGAAATTGACAGGCTTGCACTGCATGTTTTGCCCTCCAGGTTTTCAAGCTGATCACATGAAAGCTATTAATTAGAAGGTTGGTTGGTGTTGGTTGGCATTGTTTGGCGTTGGATGCTAGAGCTTGGTTCCAATGGCCAATATTAGAAAATTGGAGTTGGTTAGAATTGGTTGGTGCTGGCAGGCATTGGTTGACACTAATTGTCATTGGATACCAGAGCTTGGTTCCAGTGGCCAACATTAGAAGGGTGGGTTGGTTGGAGTTGATAGAAGTTGTTTGATGTTGGCTAGCATTGGTTGGCCTTAAATAACAGAGATTGGTTCCAGCGACTAATTTTAAAAGGTTGGGTTGGTTAAAGTTGGTTGGCCTTAGCTCTGGTTTGGTGTTTGTTGGGCCACAGTGATTTGGCCTTTTAACACTATCAACACATTTAATCCATTTTAATGACATTTTAACTGCTGAAAATTCTACAATCTGATTAGAACATTTGGCACTGATTGAATCTAATCAACGCTGCTGCATAAGCTCCTTTCACACACACACACACACACACACACACACACACACACAAAGGTCCCCGGTCGACCAGCCGTTTTTCAGTAAATGATGGAGAAAGACCCTCTTAATGGGTCATTTATTTATAAATCAAACTGAGATGGGATGGTTGACAAAAGTAAAAGTCATTTGTGCCATTGAAGGTCAAGTGAAATGAACGAGTTAAACCATAGTTAAATGAAATGTGAAGTTATGAGGAATGTTGTTTTATTATGGAGTGTTTGCACATCCAGTGTGTTTTATAAAATATATGTACGTATGTAGCTATATTTACATTGGTCAAAAGTTTGGAATAATTAAAGTAATTTAATGTTTTTTAAAGTCTCTCATTCTTACCAAGGCTGTACATAACAAAATATTCAGTGTCCTACAAGCATATAAAATATATTTGAAAAAAAGTTGAATATCAATAGTAGCCAAGGCTTCTTTTCTCAGCTGCCCAAATTACAAATTATTGTAATTTGTAATTATTTTGAGAGATATACACCACTCAAGCTCTTGGAAATGGGGTAAAAGAGAGAAAAAGAGTGACAGGAACAGATAGAAGAGTGTGAAAGGCCATGTAACGCCATTAGATGATAGAGAACACACCCCTAATGAAGTAATGAACCAGGATCATTAACATCTCGCACGGACCGAATAACATCATAAACTCATCTGCGACATCTGCACTGAAACCGAGCCCTGAACCTGCCTGGTAATGAGACTGATGGAAAACATTAAGACAGACAGAAGTAATGAACAGAAAATGACACTTCTCCAGGCCTGGAGTTGAGTCATTTTCACTGTTATTGTTTTGAACGCGCTGGTTTGGGGTCAGTTCAGGCTGAGCCTCAGAAGATGAGAGACCTGCACCTCTCCAGGCAGAAAACACTCATTTCATTTCATTCCTCAATCTTTCATTCATCCTTTCATCGTCTCATTTCCCAAGCACACGAGAAGCAAATTAGCAGCAGATCCTTGATTTAATTCCCATGAAACCCAAATTATTGCTCAAGAGCTCTTGTTTTAAGAAATATTAATTACATTCCTCATTTGCACCAGAAGCTTCTGAACTCAGTAAGATCTCTAAATTTAAGCCATTTAGAGATGAAAACGAGCGTGGTATCAGTGGCAGATGATGTGCATATAAAATGTGGCCTACATGCAGACGGTTCTCTCACGGGTCCGTGTTTGGCGAGCGTCGCTGGCTGTGAAAGTCCGGCTCAACCTCCATCTGTCCCTGACACCTCACGGGCTCCACCAGAATCAATCCGGCTCACACTGGCAGAACTTTACGATACTAGCAGCTCCGAGGGCGCTTTCACACTAGAGCTGCTGTCAGAGCACTTTCGTACCTGTGAAACCGCACCCACATCTGCTTGAAATGGCAGTCTGGAGTGAGATACACTACTGTTAACAAGTATTTTTGAAAGAAATTAATACTTTCATTCAGCAGGGAGGCACTAAATTTATCAGAAGTGACAGGAAACATTTAGGATGTTCAACTTTCTATTTTCAGTTGTTGAAAACCTATTGTGGCCACTTTTCATGCAGCTAATACTGTACCTATTGCTCTTAAAGAGGAATGGCTGAAGAACATGCCTACACTCTTAAAAATAAAGGTGCTTCAAAATGCCATAGAACAACCTTTTTTGTCTAAATGGTTCCTTAAAGAACCTTTAACATCTGTTTCACAAAAGGTTCTTTGTGGTGAAAGAAGGTTCTTCAGATTATAAAAAGGTAAGAAAGAGATGGCTCTTTAAAGAACCTTTGACTGAATGGTTCTTTGTGGAACCAAAAACGGTTCTTCTATGGCATCACTTGAAGAACCTTTTAAAGCACCTTTATTTTTAAGAGTGTATGAATAAATAAAGGTACATTTCTACTTTCACAATTATTTGTTCTTTGGACATTTCTTTTTAAATACAATAGGTTTTAAGTCAACTGTTTGCAAAGTGACTTGCATTTGGTTTTTGTCAACTTAAAATTGGTAAAATTCAACAATTTGCACAATGAGATTCCAATATGTGACCCTGGACCACAAAACCAGTCAAAAGGGTCAATTTTAATTAAGATTTGTGCATCATCTGAAAGCTGAATAAATTAGCCCATTGATGTATGGTTTGTTAGGATTGGACAATATTTGGCCGAGATACAACTATTTGAAAATCTGGGGTGCAAAATATCAAAATACTGAGAAAATTGCCTTTAAAATTGTCCAAATAAAGCTCTTAGCGATGCATATTACTAATCAAAAATTACGTTTTGGTATATTTACGGTAGGAAATTTACAAATTATATTAATGGAACATGATCTTAATATCCTAATGATTTTTGTATAACAGAAACTTCTTGAGGTGCATGAATGCAAACTTTGGAAATGAAATATTTTTGACAGGAAAGTTCTATGCAAATATTTTGTAAAAATAGAAAAAAGATGCATTTTTGCAATCCTCAGACATTACATTTTAATAGAAAAAACACCAGCTGTATGCAAAGTGACCCATATTTAGTTTTTGATAATTGCAAAGATTTTTTGTATTACTTGTTTTTTTTTTTATGTTAGATTTAAATATGTAAACGAGACATTATTTAATGAAATATGCAATAATTTGCATAAATTTCTAGTACAAAAAGCTAAACACTGGATGAAGTTTCAAAATTCTTGTTTAATTGTTTTGACAATCTATTTTTTCTCATTTTGTCACTCCATAATTCAGAAAATAACACAGAAAACAATATATTTTTATTTTTTATTTTTTGGGGTATAAAATCAAGCCAATTATATTTGAACAAATCCCTCTGTAAAAACCTTCAGGATATAGACAGGAATAAAAATGTAAAGTTTGGTGTGTGTAAGTGCTACTGAAGTGGAGATTTATGGCTCGGTGTAGGAGAACAAAATTCAATTTGAGAAAACAGCCTTTAAAAATATGTATTGCATTTGAAATCTATTGACACAAATAGATAAAGTGCTATAAAAGAAACACTTAACAGTGTCTTTTCAATGTTTTCTTTCCACTAGTCTGGAAAAACACTTTATGAAAAGCCCAAAATCTCAAACTTTACAAGTGCATGAAAAAAAACTGCCTGCAGTGTCTCCCATTAAATGCTTAAAATATACCATAAAAAAGTGTGTTAAAAATCTAAATATATACATATATTAAGATATCTTTAATGCTTCTCGAATTACATGCATGCATACTTAAGAAAACAAACACAAAAAGTGCTTTTTCCCTTTTTTTGAACTGTCACGATTGACAAATAATGCAACAAGGATTGCTAAAGTCATCAGAATTGACTAATAGAGCTACTAGTCTCTTTGTGAAAATGATATAATGATGCTGCCATCTTTCTAAAGTTATTTTTACCCCTGTAATTTGGCTCAGAAATGGAAAACGATCATTTTGACCCTCTGCAAAATAGTGGATTGCTCAGTAAATATTAATTTAGGACATTTAATACTTTGGCTTTCATCAGTGTTTATGTTTGTCTTAACACAGAATGACCCACTAATGTTTCACAAAATCGCTGTTTTACTGTGTTTTTGATTTAATAAATGCAGCCTCGGCAAGCAGAAGAGACTTCTGTGAAATAATGTGGAAAAAAGGCAACAACTTGCAAACCCCAAATGCTTTGCGCAATCTGCTCTAAACTGCATAAATGAACTGTTATTGATGACATAAAACGAGTCTGTTGTTTTATGAATCATTTCTTCATTTTGTCTCCCCAGTAATTGGCTTTAGCGAGCAGCTTGCGTTCTTCACATTTCCTGGAATTAATCCACAGCAAAAAAGACAAGCGGCGTTGTGAACGTATTAAGGTTTGGTAGTAAAACCAAATGAGCCTCGTATCAGCGGAAGCTCTGAATTAAATTGACCCGCGCTGGTTTAGCATCCATATAAAACAGACCAATCCTTGCAGAACCTCTAAATCAAATTCAGCAATCCCGGCTTATGTTTATATCACAAAAAAAAAAAAGTTCTTGCATGTCAAATTGAAAAAGCCCAGATTAAAATGTATATCAGAATGAACCTCTTTATCAAATTGATCAATCCTGGCAAAGCTAATTCAGCTTTAATCCGTCTTTCAAGCCGGAGTTGAGACTCTATTAATGGTTTTGGATCTAATGAACTCTACTGAATAAGTCACTAAATAATCACCTTGCATGTAGAAGCATCTGAAAGAAAAAACAAATGCATTGATTCTACAACAGCGGTATCTTTAATCATTCCATGTTTGTTTCATACAAATTTCCAGCATTCTCATTCATCAAGACTAGCGTTTGTATCCAGCGCTCCAGCTGCGGTTCACGAGCTGATTTAGCATTTCCAGTCCGCCACGTTCCTCCAGCAATCTGGGTGATTTTTCAGCTCTGCTGCGGCGGCACAAAAGAAGTAACCTTTTGTTTTTATTGTTTCCTAACAACTTTTTAAACACATTGTAAGTCTTGTAAGGCTGAACTAATCGTTGAGGTGATTATGTTTGCCCACTATCTTCCAGGCGCGCTAGACGATTTATCAGCCGGCGACAAAAATCCAAGGTGCTTCTGTTTGATTAATAACTTTTTAATGTTCACCTAGTGCTGAGCCCATTTAGATGTGGCCTGTAGTACAGAAGCGCCACTGCTCTCACTCCTGACTAAACACGTCTAGACGCTAATCGATGCTAGTTTTAGACCTGACAGCACCTGTCAGAAAACTCAATAGCAGGTCTCTGGCTGAGTCCACATTTGTAAAAGTGTCACTCTGTGCACTTGTTTGGGCGAAATTCAGAATCTTAATTCTCACTTGTTATTTATGAGTTTAAATGTGAAATAAAGAAACAGTACACCCAGCAGTGTTCATTTTGACAGCAAATTTTAACCCCTTAAGCTCGTAATACCAGTCTAGGAATTGCGTCATTGCATGTTTTTTTTGAAAATATTATATGTGACCCTCGACCACAAAACCAGTCATATGGTTAAATTTGACAAAACTGAGATTTATACATCAGGTATAAATATATATGAAATATATATATGAAAGCTCAATAAATAAGCTTTCTATTGATGTATGGTTTGTTAGGATAGGACAATATTTGGCTGAGATACATCTATTTGAAATCAGAAATCTGAGGATGCAAAAAAATCAAAAAGACTGAGAAAATCACCTTTAAAGTTGTCCAAATTAGGTTCTTAACAATGCATATTACAAATCATAAATTACATTTTGATATGTTTACAGAAGGAATTTTACAAAAAATCTTCATGGAACATGATCTTTACTTAATTTCTAAATGATTTTTGACATAAAAGAAAAATCAAAAATTTTGACCCATGCAATGTATTTTTGGCTATTGCTACAAACATACCCCAGCGACTTAAGACTGGTTTTGTGGTCCAGGGTCACATATGTGTTGTGTTGGAGCACAAATATAGACACATATAGTATCTTTTAACCCTCAAAGACCGAGACAGCCGCCCTCGGCTAAAAATAACCATTGTTCTTAAATGTTTAATAACTTTTGAACCACTAATCCAATTTGAATGCTTAAAAAAAAGTCTCGCATTTGTCTCATTTGGATATTTAGAGGCTCTGTGTGATTACGTCATTACATTTCCTCAGCACTGATTCGTCAGATGAAACCAATGCATTTCGGTCCTCTGGGTCCTCTGAGCCAAACAGGAACGATTGTTGATTCAAACTGTCATCTATTCAACCAATAAACATAGGTTTTGGTCTTTTGAACCACCAATTAGCATATTTCTTTGCAAATCTGAACAAACACAAAGTGAAAGTAAAGTGCTTCTTGCATGCATGAAAATAAACGCAAAATAAGACATTTGCATGACAATGTTCTTTGACAAAGCACAGAAATACTCACGACAGAGCCCTTTGACATAACACAAACCAAAAACAAGGATGAAACAGAAGCACATATCAGATAAAGCACTGGAATTTAGGTTTTGGCATCACTAGGCGATGTCCCGGTAAAATAGATTGGGACGCAGACTACAGCCAGCAGATCCATCTATTTGGTTGTTATATTATGTAAGTAATTCTTATATAGTTTGTAAAGATTATTTGCACTGTTTTTTCTGTTGCACTCGGTATATTTCTCTCTCATTTTGTGTGTAGTTGGTGAAACTGTTTATATTTTTGTTGCACAAGACAATTTGTGCAATTGTTTTCTCTACTTCTGTTTGATCAAGAATATATTTATCTGAAAAAGGAACTTTTTTACTGTGTTTTGCTATTATATAACACTGTTTCTGCTGTGACTTTACTCCTGAAACGTTTTTGGACAGATCTATATTGTCAATAAACTAAATAGGCCGGTTTTTCACTGAAAAGTGCCTATAATAATATTGCAATAAATGGCTATAACTTGCTTGGGGAATGTTCTATATAGACAATTTTATTTGGATGTGTAAAACAGCCAAGATGTTCATGTCTTTCTTTCTTCAGTTGTAACTATCTTAACTGTTTAAAGCTTTCAAAACTTCTTTAAACTTTTAGCCAAAGCTTTCTCACGCCAACTTAAAGTTTGTCTTGACAAACCTTTTTATCTAGTTTGTCTTTTTTTTTTTTTTTTTTACAGAACAACAGTACAATTACAATACTAACATTTATGAATGTTGACTTTTATTTTGGCGGAAACCCGCAAGAAGACCTCAGTACTATTTTTTGCTGACAGCAGCAGATTTATGAATGATCTTTGGACTTTGACCCCTGGCTAAGGAGCTGGTGCAGCGCTGTCAGAATAAATACAATTTGTGCGTGTATTAGACAACATAACTAGTTTATTTACTAATGGATGATTTCAGTCATCATACAGTAACCAGAAACAACCAGCCCTTTCTCTTCTCATGGAAGACATGCGATGTGATACTAAACAGTCTCTCGCTGTCGGTGCTCGTAATGATTTTTGCATCTTTCTCAGACAGTTTTAAATGCTTCCACATTGCCCACATGTTTGCTGCATTAGTGCACGCCTCTATATGATCGCATCACGTCATTGTTCGGTATAATTTATTCATCCTTTCTGCTTATTCGCTTAATTCGCCTTAAAATTGCATCCTTAAAGGGGTCGTCGGATGCCCATTTTCCACAAGTTCATATGATTCTTTAGGGTCTTAATGAAAAGTCTATAATATACTTTGGTTAAAAATTCTCAATAGTAGTTAAAAAAAAAACACCCTTTTACCTTGTCAAAATCAGCTCTGCAAAATGTCAGCTCATTTTATTGCATGGGCCCTTTAAATGCAAATGAGCTCTGCTCGCCCCGCCCCTCTCTGCTGTGGGATTACAAGCTGTAATGTTTACTTTAGCTGCATTTAGCCACGTTTAGCCATGTTTAGCCACGTTTATCGGCAAAACTTGCCAACAAGCACATTATTAAGAAAGGCCATTTGCAAAGATGCATAAAAAACCCTTATAGTCACTTCTGCTGTGGGTGAAGCTGCATCACGAATGATTCACACGAACATAGACGCATATGTAGATCGGGATCGGCGCTTTCCTTTTGAAAACGGAAGTAACGTTATCCTCTGCCTCTTCAGCGGCTCAGATGTCGGGAGTAAATGACGACTGCTACGTTAATCATTACATCCAACAACAGAACACCTCAATCGCTCAATTAGAGTCTTCCTCTGCTCCTGAGTCACACAATGGCGATCAGAGTCGGACTGTTTGAGCTCGGTGAGGGCGGGGCTAAGGTAAGACGTTCATGTCAATCAACAGTGTCAATCAAAGCTGAGAATGACCGGATTTTAAAAAAGGGGATATTACTTTTAAAGATTAAATACCACTAGGTGGATATTTATCATTGTAGAGTGGTTGTGTACACAAACTGCCAACACACATTAATGTTCAAACAACACGTAAAAGTTAGTTTTGCATCCGATGACCCCTTTAAAAACCATTCCACACTCTGTCTGCGATAACCAATGGTTGAACCAGGAGGCTTCAGATGCCAACACGACCCAGAATGTTCCTCCATGTCTGGATGGTACGGAGGCAGTGATGTTGTCGTGGTGATAGGGGAGGTGTTATGTTATTATGCTGTGTTGAGGACGTCATGTTGCTATGGAGAGATGTGATTGTCATAGTGATGTTATGAGAGATGATGTGTTTGTGTTGTGCTGAAGTATTGATTTGAGGTCATTGTAATGATTTACAGTCAGATTCCAACGCAGAAAACTGACCGTAAACCCTAATGAACTTAACCTGACACATTTTTTCCCCCTCTAAGCATCTAAATAAAGTTAAGAGGATTTTTATATGAAAGCAGAGGAAAGACAATGACTTCTAGACGGTAAAGAGATTACACAGAGACTTTTGCTGACATCTCGTGATACTCGGATTTCCAATCCTCCTCTAGAGTTTCAGAGAAGATCTCAACAATGTATCAAACTGTGCTCAGATTTACTAAAGTCTAACTTTCATATTTAATATAGCTCTATGTTCTTGTTTTATTTTAGTATTATTTGTTTACTATTGTAGCATTTGGTCATTTTGAATGAGCTTTTATTTGTATGTTTTGTTCATTTTAAATTTAGTTTGTTTTAGTGATTTTGTTATTGTATTCAGTTTTATAGTTGTCTTTTAAATATTAATAAATGTGTATATAAATTTTTTATTTCAGAGGTAGTAATTTTAGTTCTTAAACTTCTACTTCAGTTTCTTGAAAAAGCAACATTTTTAATTTAAAATGTATCAAATTTTTATTTTATTTTATTTTGTATTGATTTTATTGGTAAATAATTTTATGATTTCATTTTATTTTATTATTTTATTGTGTTTATATGTCAACAATTGACCCCTTTTGTCTTTGTTTCACTGTCAGAGTTTAATTGTATTTCATGACATTTTTTTTTTTTCTCAAATTTATCTGTTTACAAAATTGATTTTAATATTTTACATGTCAACAATTTACTGCTTTTGTCTTTGTTTAACCTTTGGAATTTAATTTAATTTAATTTTATTATTTT
Source organism: Garra rufa (assembly GCF_049309525.1). NCBI lineage: Eukaryota > Metazoa > Chordata > Actinopteri > Cypriniformes > Cyprinidae > Garra > Garra rufa. The sequence goes on from NC_133374.1 coordinate 1,476,485, forward strand.
TTATTTTTTATTTTTTGATCCCAGTTACCAAAAATGATTTTAATAGTTTTTTTTTTTTTTTTTGTCAACAATCGACTCCTTTTGTCTTTGTTTCACTTTAGAAATTTAATTCATTTTATTTTATTTTATGATTTCATTTTATTTTATTATTATTTTTTATTTCATCTGAGTTAACAAAAATGGTTTTAATAGTTTTATGATTTTTTTTAATTATTTTATTATTTGATCTCAATTAGCAAAAATGATTTTAATAGTTTTATGATTTCATTTATTTTTTTGATTTATTAATATTTTTTTAATCTCCTTATATGTCAACAATTGTCTCCTTTTGTCTTTGTTTCACTTTTACAATTTAATTTTATTATTTTTTGATTTCATTTTATTATATTGTGTTTTATGTCATCTCGCTTAACAAAAATTTATTTTAATAGATTTATGATTTAATTTTATTGTATTATTTTTTATTTTATCTCAGTTAACAAGTTGTTTTTTAATAGTTTATATGTCAACAACAGTTTTATTTTGTTTTTGTTTCTCTTTTGGAATTTAATGATTTTATTTTATTATTTTATTGTAGTTAACAAAAATGATTTTAATTTATGATTTTATTATTTATTTATTTTTATTTGATCTCAGTTAACTTAGTATATTTTAACAATTGACTCCTTTTGTCTTTGTTTCACTTTAAGAACTTAATTTAATATATTTTTTTATTATGTTATATTTTATCTTTATTTCTGTTAGCAAAAATGATTTTAGTAGTGTATATGTCAACCATTGCCTCATTTGTGTCATTTTGTTTCAATTTTGAAATTATAAGAGAAACATTTGAGACAATGTTGATACTTTAATGTAACAACCAAAAATTTAAAGTCAACTTCAAACAGCATTGACTTCCGTAATCTGACATGAAGCAAGATATTCAGTGAGAAGCTAATATTAATAATCTATAAGAATTTGATTGGATTGTGTCAGAGTGTATGCATTTGACAAGTGGTTAAAAAAAATATAAGAGCAAAGGAAAAGAATTTGAGAGGCAGAGCAAGTTATTATGTAAAGATGAAAGATTATGGAGGTAACAGTGATGAATTATTCACAGTACTAGAAGTTAATAGGTTCCATTCTAAGCAATAATGTCTGTCCATCTTGTCTGGCTCTGCTGGTTTCATATAGAAAGCCACTTTGTAATTCTTTCCAAGTGATTTACTGTATTTAGTTTCCACTCACAACGTGCGTGATGTGAGAAGATCACGGAAGATTTAGACGTGCCACAGCTTCTACGGCAATCTAATCTGACATAATCATTTCAAAAACATCCTAATGTACGGCGCAAACAGCTTAAGCGCTACTTTTTGGAAAGCACAGCTTGAAAGGTTTGGAGAGCATTAGCATAGAGCGGCTCGACTTAAAAGCCAGAAATCCATTTATAGGGCAAATGGCACTGAAAGAGAAAGGACTGAAACAGACAGACGCAGAATAATAACATCAAAACATCGAATGCACACACAGTCCCGCAGGACACAGATTAGCCATCAGCGTGGGGAAGGAGTCGCCGTAAGCTCTGGTTTGCAGGCTGAAAGCCGGTGTCGAAGAGAGGATTCGACAGCAGACAGCATGTCCGCGATGATGGAGAGCTCCAAACAGCTATTTGTTGGTCCGCCTCCGCGGCAGACAGCGTGATTGATGAGGATCTGTGTTCGCTGCCATTAGCATGGGGGCTACATCAGTGGTCTGTGTTGGACCTCTGCCACTAACGCTGTTTACGCTCCGTGTTCATTAGCTTCTGCGAGGCTTTTTTTATCACCTAAAGACTTTGATTTATTAGCTTAGAGTTCGGAACGCAATTGGAACTACCTGAATGTGCCCTTGAGGATCAATAAAACACGTCTGTCTGCCCTCGTCAAGCTGAAAATGAGCATCAGAATGGCTTGAGCTGTTTATTATCTACACCCACTTAAGTCGGCTTGAGAAAGTTGGCTGACGATTTCCGTTAAACGGACGATCAAAACTGAGTCTATAGACTTTCAGGGGGTCAAAACTTTTATACATTGAGTTTTGTAGAGGGTTTAAGCTGTTGGTAGCAAAGCTTGATGACTATCCTAGGATTAAACGTGTTAAATCATGTTAGCAACACACTTAAACCTGTTAGCAATGTGCTAATCATGCTAACAACCTGTTAATCTTGTTAAAAACATGCAAGCAACATACTAATCATTCTAGAAACATGTTTGCATCTTAGGCTAGCAACATGGTAATCAGGTTAAAACATGTTAGTAACATGCAAGTTCTATTAGCAACATGTTAACGACATGTTAATCGTGTTAAAAACATGCCAGTGACATAACATGCTAACAAAAATAATCATGTTAAAAACATGTTAGGCTAGCAACATTCTAATCATGCTAGAAACATGTTAGCATGTTAGGCTAGCAACATTCTAATCATGCTAGCAACATGGTAATCAGGTTTAAACATGTTAGTAACATGTAAGTTCTATTAGCAACATGTTAACGACATGTAAATCATGTTAAAAACATGCCAGTGACACAACATGCTAACAAAAATAATCATGTTAAAAACATGTTAGGCTAGCAACATTCTAATCATGCTAGAAACATGCTAGCTACATGGTAATCATGTTAAAACATGCAAGTGACAACATGCTATAAAACATACTAACAAAATAATCATGTTAACAATGTGCTAATCATGCTAACAACATGTTAATCTTGTTAAAAACATGCAAGCAACATACTAATCATTCTATAAACATGTAAGCATGTTAGGCTAGCAACATGGTAATCAGGGTAAAAACATGTTAGTAACATGTAAGTTCTATTAGCATCATGTTAAAAACATGCCAGTGACATAACATGCTAACAAAAATAATCATGTTAAAAACATGTTAGGCTAGCAACATTCTAATCATGCTGGAAACATGCTAGCAACATAGTAATCATGTTAAAACATACAAGTGACAACATGCTATAAAACATACTAACAAAATAATCGTGTTAAAAACATGTTAGCAACATGTTAACAACGTGCTAATCATGTTAAAAACATGCGAGTGACATGACATGCTATAAAACATACTAACAAAATAATCATGTTACCAACATGTTAACAATGCTAATAATGTTCGAAAACATGCTAGCAACATGTTAATCATGTTTAAACATGCTAGGCTAGCAACGTGCTAGAAACATGCTAGGTAATTGTAAAAATGTGTTAATAACATGTTAATCGTGTTAGCAACATGGTAACTTGTTAATCATTCTAAGAACATGCTAGCAACTTAACATTCTAATACTGTTTAAAAACATCACAGCAACATGCTAATTATTTTTGAAACAAGTTAGCAACACGTTAAAAACATGTTAGGCTAGCAACATTCTAATCATGTTAGAAACATGCTAGCAACATGGTAATCATGTTAAAACATGTTAACAACATGTTAGTCATATTAGCAACATGATAAAAACATGCTAATAATGTTAAAAATCTGCCAGTGCCATAACATACTAGAAAACATACTAACAATCGTCATGTAAGAAACATGTTATTAACATGCTAACAACATTCTAATCATTTTACCAACATGTTAATTGTGTTAGAAACATCTTAGCAACATGCTAATCATTCTAGAAACATGTTAATATATTTATGTTAGAAATGTTAGCAAATTGTTAACATGTGAATCATGTTAAAACATGCTAGGCTAGCAACATGTTAGAAACATGCTAGGTAATTGTTCAAACATGTCAATAACATGTTAGTCCTATTAGCAACATGTTATTCATTGTAGAAACATGCCTGCAACTTAACAACATGCTAATCATTCTAGAAACATGTTAGCAACATGTTAATAATGTTAAAAAAAACATGTTAGGCTAGCAACATTCTAATCATGCTAGAAACATGCTAGCAACATGGTCATCATGTTTAAACATGTTTGCAACATGTTAGTCATATTAGCAACATGTTAACAACATGTTAATCATGTTAAAAGCATGCCAGTGACATAACATGTTATGAAACGTAATAACAAAGCAACATGCTAATCATGTTTAAAATATGTAAACTGTTAAAAACGTGTTAACTACATGCTAACCACATTCTAATCATTCTAACAACATATTAATATGTTAATCTTGTTAGCAGCATGCCAATAATGTTAGAAGCATAATTACCAACATGTTCATCATGTTATAAACATGTTAGCATTATGGTAACAACATGCTAATCGTGTTAACAACATGCTAGTCATGATAAAAAGTGCTAACAACATGTTAACATGCTAATCATGTTATAAACATGTTAACAACATGCTAATTATGTTAGCAACATACTAATCATGCTAAAAAGTGTTAGCAACATGTTAACAACATGCTAATCATGTTAGCAACAAATTAATCATGCTAAAAAGTGTTAACAACCTGTTAGTATCATGCTAATCATGATAGATACACGTTAACGACATGCTAACAACATGCTAGTTATGTTAGCAAACATACTAATCATGATTAAAAAGTGTTAGCAACATGTTAACAACATGCTAATCATGCTAGAAACATGTTAATGACATGGTAACAACATGCTAATTATGTTAGCAACATACTAATCATGCTAAAAAGTGTTAGCAACATGTTAACAACATGCTAATCATGCTAGAAACATGTTAATGACATGGTAACAACATGCTAATTATGTTAGCAACATACTAATCATGCTAAAAAGTGTTAGCAACATGTTAACAACATGTTAATCATGCTAGAAACATGTTAACAACATGTTAATTATGTTAGCAACATACTAATTATGCTAAAAAGTGTTAGCAACATGTTAGCAACATGCTAATCATGTTAGAAACATGTTAACGACATGCTAACAACATGCTAGTTATGTTAGCAAAACATACTAATCATGCTTAAAGTGTTAGCAACATGTTAACAACATGCTAATCATGCTAGAAACATGTTAATGACATGCTAACAACATGCTAATTATGTTAGCAACATACTAATCATTCTAAAAAAGTGTTAACAACATGCTAATCATGCTAGAAACATGTTAACAACATGCTAATAATGTTAGCAACATACTAATCATGCTAAAAAAGTGTTAACATGTTAACAACATGAAAATCATGCTAGAAACATGTTAACGACATGCTAACAACATGCTAATTATGTTAGCAACATACTAATCATGCTAAAAAAGTGTTAGCAACATGTTAACAACACGCTAATCATGTTAGAAACATATTAATGATATGTTAACATGTTAATCTTGTTACCCCCTGCTGAAAAAAACAGCATATGCTGGTTAGGTATGTTTTGGTGCTGGGACGCTGGTTTACGCTGGTCCTTAGCTGGTTAATGCTGGTCTTTTGCTGGTTTATGCTGGTCATGTTGCTGGTCAAGGATCAGCATAAACCAGCAAAGGACCAGCATATACCAGCTAAAACCAGCATCCCAGCACTAAAACATACCTAACCAGCATATGCTGTTTTTTTTCAGCAGGGCCAACATACCAATCATAAGCATAAGCATAAGTAGCTACATGCTGATCATGTTAACAATGTGTTATTAACATCTAACTTCAACTTGAAGCTTTTACAACTGTTTCAAACTTCCAGCCTTTCTCAAGCCAACCTTCCAGAGTTGCCTCATCAAGTTTTGATTGGGATTGTTTTGTTGTCAGTGTCCAGTGGTGGTAAAACTCCTCTTTCCAGCCGCTGGATTTCATTCTAAAACAATGAAATACGCAGCAGCTTGTGTTTGCAGGTTGATGCCTTTGAACTTCCCCACTAAAGCGCTCTGCCGGCCTCTATTTACGTCTCAAAGCGGGATCCGGTTTCACATCACTATAGATCTGCAGTTCTCAGCTGCTTAAACACAAACTCTCTCTCGTCAGCGTTTCTGCTGCCTCTCTTATTGATCGGATGCTCTGGATGCAGGAGGAACGTTGCCTTTACTATGGAGAGATTCAGAGGGAAATGTGGCACCAACTGGAAACCTGAGCTCAGAAAGTATTGCAGATAAATCTCATCATGGCTAGTGCATGGTAATGCATGTTGCATCGGTTTCTTAATGCATCTTCATGATCTTATAGTGAAAGATTCATCAGTAAAATATTCCAAATAAAAAATATGATGTTTCGTTATGTTATGAAACCACGTCCAGTTGATTCATAATGGTTTACATCAAGTAAACCCACCCTGCATTGTGTTTTCATTAAATATCTCAGGTCTCTACAGTGCAACCATTTCAGCATATTTGTGTTTGCGCTGAGGGGAGCTTCAAAGGTTTCTATGTGCTTTTGCGACATTAAGTAATGTATCACAAACATATCTCACCAAGCCTTTCATAAACAAAGTGTAAATAAGTGATTCAGTGTGCATTGTAGAGAGCTTTGTTGATTATAATGGAACTTTGTGAGATCGCGATGTACTAAGATGAGTGGCTTTTAATGATTTTTAAGGGAGTTTCTAAATGAGATATTGATTTAATACAACAGTTAACTAAACAAGAAGTTAATATTACGTGACTTAAGTGTGACTATAACACTATTGCCTGTTTTTGCTCTATTTCGTCGTTAAAAATGGTCTGAAACAAGTCACAACTGAGCCACTGCGCATCTCCATTTAAACACAGCGGTGTTTCGTTTATGAATACATGCGTTTTTAAACAAATTTAGCGAGTCAATGATTCAATTTCCCATTCCTAATTCCTGAATGAATCAGCCGTTTGAACGAATCTAATGAATGAATGATTCATTAATTGAATCAGTGACTTGCTGCCACCTACTGGCAGATTTACTTTCATTTTTAAAGTGTCTTTTCAGTTATTTAAATCATTTAATATTTCTGTATTCAAAATGTTATATTTAGAACATTAATCTCAACATGAATTTATGAGTTTGATTGCACTCAAGCCACCTCCAAGCCTCATTAAACATAAGAAAATACACTTACAAACCACTTTTGTGTTCTGTGCCACTTCTGTAGTACAAATACATTTTGTCAATACTGATTTAATTTGATTGGTAACTTATTGTTTTTCTACTTGTTCTTATTCTGTTGATTTATTAAAAAAATTGAAAAAGCTTAAAATATGTAATTTTTTAAACATTTGACATAAAAGATGACATACTAAATAATAAAGTGAGAAAAATGCCATTACAACAGTACAAAAAATCCCCTGTAAATCACTTTAAGAAGTCAAATATCACCGCGTATTTGACTATATGCATGGAGCGTTCTTTAGAACTTCCGCATAATGATAAGCAGCTGGTAAACTTCCGCTGAAGCTCATTTTATATGTGCTGTATATAGGTGGACACTCTTGAGACTCTTCTACTGCCTTGTTCTTATCAGAAACTGAGACAAATAATAATCGCAACATCGTAAATAATGATAGCTGCATGAACATTCATTTTCATATTATTTAACAACATATCATTTAAATCCCAAGAGAGTACCTGAATAGTTGTACATTTAAATGCTAACGTCTAAACACTATCATAATGTGTTTAGGCTAACGTTAGCTAGCTAGCGATAATTCTCTTCAAGGACATCTTAATCGTATTCTTGATAGTCAGTAACTTGCCTTCATAGTCATGAACACATTTTTAAAATCTTATAATATTTTAAAGCCTTTATTATTTTCCAACTCTACAGCTGTGCAATAACATTCACTTCAAAGATTCACTTTTCATTCATAAAGACGACAGGGAAAAAATGTCTTTTCACGGAAAACGTCTTTTTAAGATGAAAATGACATGAAATTACTCGTATAACCAGAAGATGGCAGCAGAGGATCAATCATTGGCTGCAGCTGCCATTTCAACTCCCTAGTTTTTTATTGTCTTGCTTTTCGATTTATTATAAAATTACTAGTATAATACATTGTAGTACTTTTACCGCACTGAAGTAAATAGTATAGCAAGTGCAGAAAGTTCGGGCACAAACAGCCTATAAGGGTGAATTATTTAAATACTTATATATAGTTAAATATTAATGGTAGAAGAATTAAATAATGCACTCAATATGAATCAATATGAATTTAAAATATTTTATATAATTTAATAGCTACATCTTTTAAGTTTTATCTTGAAGTGTAAAAGCTATTAAATAGCCTATATTTAACCAACACAAACTTGTTACTGCTGTAGTTTTGTTACTCTGGATTTAAAAGCTCTATTTTTGATATCAGCTTGTCAGATGTTTCATCCGGTTATTACTGTCAATCAGAGCAATGACTCGCACATATTTAGCCGATTTACTTACAAACTCACGTTTGTCGTTGTTGAAATGGTATACATGGATGTTTGGTCCTCTTAGACAAACAAAACTTTTATTTAATTGTGAATGGATTATGTAGAAGAAACGGGCAGAGTACACTCATATTACAGCACAGGAAATGACTGAGCTGGCTTGACTACAACAAGGAAGTAATATGTGCATATGGTTAATGGGATTATTGATTAGAAGGTGCTTCTGAAATTTTTCCTGTTTTTTTTTTTTTTAGTAAGCAAAGAACCCTGTATCTGTCACGTCACAGCAGTAAAATGGTGTTTTGCTTGCTTTTTTTATAGTGCTGTGAGATTTCACCGACTGAAGTCATTCAGATGAGGAAATGATGACAAAGTGTTGACTTTGGGGTGGATTTTCTCTTCTAGACCGGATCTGAGTCAGGTTTATCTGGGGACGCAGTGACATCTGCATTTAGAACAACACTTAAATGTCACGGTGGCGAGCCGCTATCATCCGCTATCAGCTCTGCTGAGCTCGGAGCAAGACTTTCTCGCCTGGTTGGCTTTAGAGCAGGTCTGAAGTGGCCCGGCCTCACAAGGTGAAAACAGGTTTTCAGCAGCTCACTGAAGCGGTTTTCTCCCGCCGGGGGTTCTTGCGAGCGCGGCTAAGAGAATTTAAATGTCAGGAACTTATTATGTCAACAAAATTTAGCGTCAGTCGGGTCCACTTTAACGCATCCCTGAGTCTGTTGCTATAAGCTGGAAATTGCGATGCATTATTGATTAAAGCGGGTCACAGAACGAAACATTTCCACTGTCGGATGACCCGCAGTCGGAAGAGGAAGGAGTGAGGTGTGGGTCGCTGTCTGGAGAGAGCATTGAGATGATGGAGAAGCAGCTTGGGTTTCCAGCTCCAGCTTTAGATGTGTGTGTGTTGAGGAGAGTGATGTCAGTTTAAGTGTTCAGATTGAGGGAGGAACCCGCTCTGGATTTACAGAACAGAACATCATCTAGCATTCATTTGTTTGTTCTGTTCTTCTGTCCTATGTCTGTCTCTCTGTCTGGCTATCTATCTATCCAACGTTCTATCATTCTATCATTGTATCGTTCTGTCATATTTTCTATCAATTGCTCATTCTATCGTTTGTTCTATCGTTCTATCTATATCTCTTTCTATTGTTCTATTGTTAGTTCTATCATTCTTTCTATCATTCACTCTTTCTATCATTCTATTATTCTGTTGTTCTATTGTTAGTTATATCGTTAGTTTTATTGTTCATTCTATTGTACTATTGTTAGTTCTGTCTATCATTTTTTTCTATCATTCTGTCATTCACTCTTTCTATTGTCTATTATTCTGTTGTTCCGTCGTTAGTTCTATCATTCTATTGTACTATTGCTAGTTCTGTCTATCGTTCTTTCTATTATTCTATCGTTCCATCAGTAGTACTATTGCTCTTTCTATCGTTTGTTCTTTCTATCATTCTATTATTCTGTTGTTCTATCATTAGTTCTATCATTCTATTGTACTATTTCTAGTTCTGTCTATCGTTCTTTCTATCATACTATCGTTCTATCATTTGTTTGTTCTGTTGTTAGTTCTATATATCGCTTTTTCTATCGTTCTGTCTTTACTTCTATCGCTCCTCCTATCGTATCCTTAGTTCTGTCACTCTTTCTATCGTTCTATTGTTAGTTCTCCTTCATTCTTTCCACCATTCTATGATTTGTCTATCGCTCTGTCGTTAGTTCTATTTATCACTTTTTCTGTCATTACTTCTATCTGTCGTTCTTTCTGTCGTTCTATTGTTAGTTCTATTGTTCTTTCTATTGTTCTGTCACTTTCTATCATTCTATTGTTAGTTCTATCTTTCATTCTTTCTCGTTAGTTCTATTTATCACTCTTTCTGTTAGTTCTATATGTTGCTCTTTCTATCATTTTATTGTTAGTTTCTATAATTCTGTCTATCAGTCTAGTGTTTGTATCGTCCATCGTTCTGTCGTTAGTTCTATCTGTCACTTTCTATCGTTACTTCTATCACTCTTTATATTGTTCTGTTTTTAGTTCTGTCGTTTTTTCTATCATTCTATTATTCTATTTTTTGTATTATCTATCATTCTATCGTTCTGTCGTTAGTTCTATCACTCTTTATCATTCTGTTGTTAGTTCTATCACTCTTCCTATTGTTCTTTTGTTAGTTTTATTGTTCTTTCTATTGTTGTATCTGTCGCTTTCTATCATTCTATTTTTAGTTCTATCTATCATTCTTTTAATCTAATTATCATTCTATCATTTGTATTATCTATCAATCTGTCTATTGTTCTGTTGTTAGTTCTATCCATCACTCTACTGTTAGTTCTGTTTATCATTCTATCGTTCTGTCGCTCTTTCAATCATTCTATTGTTAGTTCTATCTATCATTCTATCATTCTATCTATTATTCTGTCGTTAGTTCTATCTTTTGCTCTTTCTATTGTTAGTTCTATTGTTCTGTGGTTAGTTCTATTTATCGCTCTTTCTATCATTCTGTCATTTGTATTATGTATCCACCTGTTGTTAGTTCTATTGTTCTTTCTATCATTCTATCTATCGTTGTATCATTTGTATTATCCATCATTCTTTCTTTCAATTGTTCTGTTGTTAGTTCTATCGTTTTTTATCATTTTATCTGTCGCTTTCTATTGTTCTAATGTTAGTTCTGTTGCTCTTTCTATCATTCTATCTATCATTCTATCATTTGTATTATCTATTGTTCAATCCATCGTTCTGTCGTTAGTTCTATCTATTGCTCTTTCTATTGCTAGTTCTATTGTTCTTTCTATTATTTTATCTGTCGCTCTTTCTTTCGTTCTATTGTTCTTTCTATCATTCTGTCTATCGTTGTATCATTTGTATTATCCATCATTCTTTCTTTCAATTGTTCTGTTGTTAGTTCTGTTATTTTTTATCATTTTATCTGTCGCTTTCTATTGTTCTAATGTTAGTTCTGTCGCTCTTTCTATCATTCTATCTATCGTTCCATCATTTGTATTATCTATCATTCTATCTATCGTTGTGTTGTTTATTCTATCGTTTCTATCGTCCTGTCACTCTTTCTAATGTTTTATTGCTAGTTCTATCTATTGTTCTTTCTGTCATTCTTTCTATCTTTCTATTGATAGTTCTATCTATCATTCTTTCTATTATTATGTCTAACGCTCATTTTATCTATCGTTAGTTCAATCTATCGATCTCTCATTCTTTCTTTTGTTCCATCATTCTCTTTATTGTTCTTTCTTTCTTTCCATCATTCAGGAACCGTTTTTGGTTTTGCATTCAAAATCTATGATTTGTGGGTTTTTTTCCCAGAGCATCTCATTGGGTCCAGCACTGGTTTTTGAGGCTGGTTTGATGCTAGCTGAATGTTAATTAAATTCTAATTAAGCTTTGCAAATGAGCAATCAAGATGAGCAAATTAGGGTCAACTTCAGGCTTCACTATCTGACAGACTGCCAGGACTCTGAGGAAGGAGCTTTTAAATGGAGTAGTAACCAGCCTCCAAAGCCGAGACGGGCCAAGGACGGGAAATAGATCCGATGCAGAGCGTGTCCACGAGACAAAGAGGAAGCCAGACTTATTCCCGAGCCCCCGAATCTTTGGCCCCATTCCCATTTAAAGACGTCTAGTTTTCCGAACCATTACCCGTGAGAGATGGCCACATGTCTAGAGGCGAAAGAAGCGGTTATAGGCATGTTTAACACTGTCAGCAGAAGGTGGCCCAGTTTTATTGTAACTATATCAGTGCTGACCATGTTCAGTCAGCCAGTCAAAGTACCAGCGGTTCATGCTGTTTTTACGGTGAGGAACGTTCACTCTATTTCTACTTACTGTATGCTGCTCTCTTTTCTTTTTGTTTAGTCAGGTTTTCTTCTCTCGCTTCATTCCATCTTCAGTGTTCACGGAGAACTTTTACCGCACTTTGGTCCACTGTACTCTTGACATAAAATCGAGACTAATCTCATTGACGAGTGTGCAATGCAGTTCAATAGCTCTAAGCTAATAATCCTAGCTGATGCCCAGAAATAGAAAGCGGTCCATAAAAGCTTTTCAGTGCTATCGGACTGCTTTGAAGGAATTTGTAGGACATCAGGAGTTTGCGAAAGCCTAACTTTTTCTTTTGCAGATTTGGTAATTGCTTTCTGTTTTGTAAACTTGTTAATTGTTTGTAAATGTTTTAGAATTAGATTTATGATGCTGTATATTTCATTGTTATTTTTATTAATTTGGAGCATGTAACAAAAATTTTTAAAGTTATTTTTTGTTTATTCGTAGCGTGCATGACAATTCATCAAGTGTTTTTTATTAATTTAGAGCATGCCATATAATTCATAAATTATTTGTTGTTCATTTGAATCATGCAACTTTAAATATTTTATTGTTTGTTCATTTTGAGGGTGCAACATTTCAATATTTTTTTTTTGTTAATTCAGAGCATGCAGCACAATTCATCAATTTTTTTTTTTTTTTTTTTTTCAATTTAGAGCATGCAACATTATTCATCAAATTGCTTTTTCGTCCATTGGAGCATGCAACAGAATGTGTTAAAACATTTTTGTTAATTTAGAGCATGCAACAAAATTCATTTATTATTTTTTTTAAACATTTAAGTTGCATGCTCCAAAATAACAAAAAATAATAAATGGATTGTTTTGCTTGCTCTGAATCAACAAAATTCGGATTTTTTTTTGTTGCATGCTCCAAATCAAAATCTAATTATTTATGGAATTGTTGCACTCTCCAAATGAACAAATAACAAAAAAAAATTAAGTTGCATGCTCCAAAATAACCAAAAATAATCAATGAATTTTGTTGCATGCTCTAAATTAACAATAATTAAATTATTTTTTGTTCTTTTGGAGCATGCAGCACAATTCATCAAATAGTTTTTTGTCAATTGGAACACACAATATAATTCATTTATTATTTTTTGTAAGTTTGGAGCATGCAACTTAATTTTTTTTGTTGTTAATTTTGAGCATACAACACAATTAATGAAAACACTTTTGTTAATTTAGAGCATACAACAAAATGAATGTGTTATTTTTGTTATTTCGGAGCATGCAACTTAAAATATTTAAGTTGCATGTGTAACGGAGGCCAGCTAGTAGGTGCTGTGCAGGTAAACCTCACTCCCCGATCCCAAGAGACACACTAGCGACAGACACTAGAGGTAGCAGCCTTTAGCCTCCTTGTTAGTGCGTCCGCCTCCTGTGCCGGAGACCCGGGTTCGAGGGGTTACACATGCTCCATAATAACAAAAAATAATAAATAAATTGTTTTGCTTGCTCTGAATTAACAAAAAAAAAAAAAAAAGAATTTTGTTGCATGTTCTTAATCAACAAAATAATATTTATGGAACTGTATCACTCCCTAAATCAACAAATAACAATAAAACATTTAAGTTGCATTCTCCAAAATACAAATAAAAATTATTTAAAAAAAAATTGAATTTTTTTGAATGCTCTAAATTAACAATAATTATTATTATTTTTTATTTTTTTTTCACAATTCATCAAATAGTTTTTTGTCAATTCGGAGCATGCAACAAAATGCATTAAAACATTTTTGTTAAATTTGAGCAAGCTACAAAATTTATTTATTATTATTATTATTTTTTTTTTTTTTTTGGAGCATGCAACTTAAATATTGTATTGTTATTTGTTCTTTCGGAGCATGCATTTAGTATTTTTTATTAGTTTGGGGCATGCAACAATTCAATAAATAATTTTTGCTAATTTTGTGCATGCAACATAATACATTAACCTTTCTTATTTGGTGCATATGTTTTTATGTACATTTTCTTAGCATGCAATATAATTAATTTTTTATTGGTAATTTGAAGCATGCAGCACAATTAATCATTTTTGGTTAATTTGAAACATGCAATATAATTAAGAAAAATTTAGGTCATTTGGAACATGCAACAATTCATTAAATTATTTTCTTTGTTTATTTGGAGCATTCAAAATAAATAACGTTATCATACTTCAGAGCATGTAATACCTGTGCAGTTTAAAACAACTGAGCTTATGTAATTTTATATTTTCTGTAAGGGAATGTGTAGCTAATGTAATTTACTTTTAGAAATGATGGTTGTCTTTAATATTTAATGCAATAATATTACATGATGGAAATGAATGCTGAAAACATGACTGGCTGACTGTACGTTTTCCTTTTTTTACCACATGGCTCCTTCTCAAATAAATAAATAATTGGATATGAAATATTGATTTGAACTGAAATTATTTTATTATGTGAGAAGAAAAGAGAGTGCGGAGAGAAAACTAGAACAGCATGTAGGAAAATCGATTGACAGCGTTCGCTTTTATGGTTTAGTGCTTATTATACTGCATCGACCAATCAGAATCCAGAATTCCAGGGCACTGTTATCAATTATGATTTTTTTAAATGATAGTGATATAACAGTCCTGCATATTATATGTCATATTCCATTATGTTTTACTGCTAAACAGTCTTCGTTATTCTAGCCGACACAGACAAATGAAGGCTCTGTCAAGTGTTAATGATTCTATTAATGAGATTTCATTTCCAACTGCTAAAAGCCATATGAAAAACATATGCCGCTCATCTACAGCGATGCCAGAGGTATGTTTCCACATTAGAAGATACAAGCTTTTTCCTTCATTTGGCATAAAAGACAAGATTTTAAATAGTTTCTTGTTAGCAAGCCATGTGCTGTAAACAAGTATGTTTTCTGGTTAAAAAAAAGATCAGAAATCAGATTTAGATTCAATAAAAAGCTCATTAAAGACACATTTTGTAAAAGCAGAGCGTGCAACACAATTCATTAATACAATAATTGGTTATTTCTTAGTTTAGAGCATGCAACTTAAATTATTATGCCACACAATTCATCAAATTTTGGTTTTGTCAATTCGGAGCATGCAACGTAAATCATTTATTATTTGTTAATTTGGAGCATTCAACAATTTTTATTTTATTTATTAAAACATTTTTGTTCATTTAAAGCATGCAACAAAATTAGTTTATTATTTTTCCTTATTTTGGTAGCTTAAATAATTAAGTTGCATGCTTCAAATTAACAAAAAAAAAATATAATTATTTTATTTTTTATTTGTTTATTTGGAGCATTCAACATTTTGTTTTATTTATTTTTTTGTTCAGTCAGCATGCAACTAATTTATTACAACATTTTTGTTAATTTAAAGCATGCAACAAAATTTGTTTTATTTTTTGTTATTTTGGAGCATGCAACTTAAAATATTTGAGTTGCATGCTTCAAATTCACAAAAAATAATTTATAATTTATAATTTATTTGTTCATTTGGTGCATTCAACAATTATTTTTTATTTATTTTTTGTTCATTCAGAGCATGCAACTTAATTTCTTAAAACAGTTTTGCTAATTTAAAGCGTGCAACAAAATTTGGTTATTATTTTTCTTTATTTTGGAGCATGCAACTTAAAAAAATTGAGTTGCATGCTTCAAATTAACAAAAAAAATATATAATTCATTTATTATATATTTGTTCATTTGGAGCATTCAACATTTTGTTTTATTTATTTTTTCTGTTCATTCAGAGCATGCAACATAATTTATTCAAACATTTTTGTTAATTTAAAGCATGCAACAAAATTAGTTTATTGTTTTTTTGTTATTTTGAAGCATGCAACTTAATATATTTGAGTTGCACGCTTCAAATTCACAAAAAATATTTATAATTTATTATTTATTTGTTCATTTGGAGCATTCAACAATTTGTTTTTATTTTTTATTTATTTTTTTGTTCATTCAGAGCATGCAACATAATTTATTAAAACCTATTTGTTCATTTAAAGCATGCAAAAAAAAATAGTTAATTATTTTTTGTTATTTTGGAGCATGCAACTTAAAATTTTTGAGTTGCATGCTTCAAATTAACAAAAAATAATTTATGGAATTGTTGCACACTTCAAATTAAGAATGACAATAAAATATTTTAGTTGCATGCTCCAAAATAACAAATAATAATGAATTAATTGTGTTGCGTGCTCTAAATTAACAAAAAATGTTTTAATAAATTTTGTTGCATGCTCCAAATTAACAAAAATTATAAATTAATTATGTTGCATGATCAGAATTGACAAAAAAAAAAAAAATAAATAAATAAACTATTTCATAATGAAAAGCTCATTAAAGATAAAAGTAGATTTTTAAAATCCTTGAAGTCAGTGTGTTTGCATGCTTAAGGGATTTATTTACTGCAAATAAAACTAACATCATGTCAAGATCTCTCATCTTCTGTTGGTTTATAGATACTAAACAAACATATATTTGATATATCCGTTCTTTACTCAAGCGTATTAACCGCTGACACGCTAACGTTAGAGTAGCTGTCACGCTAGCAGCGTTGCTCTTCATCCTAAAGAGCGTATTCATCATTTACCGTCTCAAAGGACCAAGCATCAAGACACATCCACGCTTTTCACACGCAGCATTAAATATGAATCCCAGATGGGATCAAGTATTCTTGGATCAAATGTTAGCAGATAGACAGACTTAGCAGAGCGCTCGCTAATGCTATCCTCAGCAAAGAACCTGTGTGTTCCTGTCAGTGCCAACAAGCCTTTTAAAATGTACCATATGAACTTTTTTAGACAGCAAGAAAAGTTGTATAATTAGCATGCAATCTTTTTAATAAGGTATCATACAGGGTTGCTATTATTAAATAAAGCTAAAACTTAGACCTGAAAAAAATTAAATAATTTAATTTCATTGATAAACATTTAAATAAAATAAATATAAAAATGTATATATTTGTTACTTAAAATAAAATAATAAAAAGTAAAATGTATTTTCTTCATTACTTGAAAGAAAACAAACATTCACTGAAGTGAAATATAAAAATATTTTTCATTACTTGAAATAAAATGAACATTAACTATAATAAAATAAATACACGTGGTTATTATTATTAAATAAAGATACAAATTAGACCCTTAAATAAAATATAATAGTTCTTTCATTTCATTAATAATCATTCAAATAAAATAAATATAAAAATATTTTTTGTTACTTGAAATAAAATAAATATTAAAAAGTAAAATGTATTTTTTACGACTTGAAAGAAAACAAACATTTACTCAAGTAAAATATTAAAAATTGATTTTTTCATTATTAGAAAGCTAAAATATAGACATAAAATGTATTTTTTATGACTTGAAAGAAAATAAACATCCACTCAAGTAAAATATTAAAAATATTTTTTTCATTATTAAAAAAGCTAAAATGTAGACATAAAATAAAAATTCTTTCATTTCATTAATAAACATTCAAATGAAATAAATATAACAAATACATTTTTTGTTACTTGAAATAAAATAAAGCGAAAATTTAGACCTTAAAATAAAAAAAAATACTTTCATTTCAATAATAAACATTCAAATAAATATAAGAAGATTTAAAATAAATGTGAAAATGAAATAAACATTTACTAAATTATATTTTTTTCATTATCTGAAATAAAATAAACATCACCTAAAATAAAATAAAAAAATTTTATTAATTGAAATATAATACATATCCACTGATATAAAATATATATTAAAAAGTTCAGTTCAACTTTATTTGACCTATTTGTCAAAAAAACATTTATAATTTTTATTTAAAAAACAAAAATACCTCAAATTAAAACACAAAACATTAAATTATTATTATGATTTTATATATATATATATATATATATATATATATATATATATATATATATATATATATACATTTATTAAAAACTGTAAACATTTAAAATAAACAAATGAAATGGCAAATCACTCAATAAAATTACTTAATAAATAGCATTAAATAACATTAAAAATAATAAATGAATGTAATAAATAGTTATCTGAGGAGTCCTAAAAATTAATTTTTAAAGCTTTGTGTGATACAGTGTCACATATAGCAAACCACAAAACCAGTCATAAGGTTAAATTTGACAAAACTGAGATTTATACATCATATGGAAGCTCAATAAATAAGCTTTCTATTGATATATGGTTTGTTAGGATAGGACAATATTTGGCCGAGATACATCTATTTGAAATCAGAAATCTGAGGATGCAAAAAAATCAAAAAGACTGAGAAAATCACCTTTAAAGTTGTCCAAATTAAGTTCTTAACAATGCATATTACAAATCAAAAATTACATTTTGATATGTTTACAGTAGAAATTTTACAAAAAATCTTCATGGAACATGATCTTTACTTAATTTCTTAATGATTTTTGGCATAAAAGAAAAATCTAAAATTTTGACCCATACAATGTGTTTTTGGCTATTGCTACAAACATACCCCAGCAACTTAAGACTGGTTTTGTGGTCCAGGGTCACATATATATATTTTTTGCATCTAAAATTATTTTGTATGTAGTGAATGCAGAGAAGGTTGTCAAAATGCATTGTGACAACTGCAATAAAACCTTCAACGACAGCTAGTTATGTAAGTGAAATGTTAATTAAAAAGCTAATTAAAAAATGCTGATATTGTTGTATGTTTGTGTGACGCATTTGTATGCTTATTAGAGTACTGCGTCATTAGCTTCGCAACATACTTGGAGTCATGTGTGAGTGGCGTCTCCTGTGTGCTTCTCATGTGCTATTTTTGTTTAGGTATATAGAGCGCTCCAGATCAGTCACGAATGCGCTTTCTGCTGTAGTTTGCTGAGCTCATGATGTTTGCAGCAGAATCCGCCAGAGAGCTTGTGGAGTATCGGACGGGTGCCAGAGATGTGCCAGTGCCGTTTGTTTTGTGGGTGTTGCGGGTCTGAAGATAATTTGCGTTGTCACAGATGAGTTAGAGTAGTACTAGAGCCGCTCAGCGCCAGAAATGACAGCGAGCGCTGGAGCCAGACGTCAATGATACCTGGAGAAAAAACACAACGGCTTCAGAAGTCGAGTAAATGTTGGGGTTTGTGTGAGTGTTATGTGTTACAAACTATGTAAGGTTGTGCGAAATCACCGGTGAATTATTTATGATGAGTTAATGATGCATATTCATTAGTTCACAGTTTGAGATTGATTATACATTGAAGTGCAGCGTTATTAGAAACTGCTTTTTAAAATGCAATTGTCTTTCTAGTAGAGATGCAGTGGCATAGAAAGTTAGTATGAGCCTCCAGTCATTATGGGCTCCAACTTGGTTGATTTTTCTTAAGTACACAACGTTACGTGAGTATTCACAAGCTGTTTTGTTTACAGTATAAATGCTTGGAAAAAATATTTAACGTTTAAGTCCATTCATTATTTGCACGCAAGTCTCAGCCTATAAATTCTGTCAACTTTATGATAAAATACAAACAATAAATGTGTTTTTGCACTCTTTAATTTGTAGAGAGATAACCATCAAGCAGCATGTGAATCAATCATCTTTTCCTTTTTAATATTTGCAGCATGAAATAAACATAATTTATTTGTTAAATTAATAAACACTATGTCGATCAAATAGAATAACAAAAATGTCAATAAAACATCTTGTGAATAAGTCATAATAATAGTAACATACCTCAGAAAAGCCAACAAGCCTATAACTTTGCCAACATTGTTTTATTTTTCTCAGAAATCAGCCAGTTAAATGAGTTTGTATTGCTGTTTTTCATGTTAAGTGTAAAGACAGGTTGGATGCCACTGACTTTTTTTTGGGACGGAGTAGGCAGAATTTTCACATAAACTTTATGCAATTAAATGTGATTTTATTGCATAAATTATTTCGTTTTAAAGTAGCAATTTAAAGCGTTCTATAGATATATTTATCATGTCTGCTGAGTTTCGGATCATTTTTGTGAAGCGCTGCTCCTCAAGACAGAGACGGCAGAAAGCGCATCTTTAGCTGCTTTACAAAAGCACAACGTTTTGTTGATATTGTGATGCACACAAATTAAAGTAGACCTTTTGCAGTTCTGAATGATTTATTTCTCTTACCTTTATGAGCAAAAATGATGGCGTATTTTAGGTTTCCACTGTTATTAAGAAAAAAATGCAAGTGATCGCGCTGGCGCTTCCATGTCCATCCAAGCGTGCTTTAGCTTTCTCTCTGCGCACAAATGATTGGATATGCGTCTAAAAGCATGTTAAATGTAAGTCTGCTTTTAGGGTTTCAAAAAAGTTGACTGCATATGGTTTATTAACCATACTTTTTAAAATGATTTAGTGTTTTTTTATTTTTTTATTTGCAATAATAGTTTACAATTTTATTGTTTTTTAACTCTACTTTTGCTCAAATAGAGACTTTCAAAAACATAAAATCTTAATTATTCCAAACGTTGGAACAATACTGTATGCATTTTCATGGATGGAAGATACCTAAATGTATTGTTTTTAAATTATTTGGTGACTCAAATATGATTTGATGTTGTTTGTGTTTCTGTATACAATAACTTGAAATCAAATAAATGACTTATGCTTTATGTACAAATACTCATGAGATCATGTTCCTGAGGCAAAATGATTGATTTTTGGATCTGATAATGAGATTATGACAGAACATTAGTCAAGCTTGTCAGGCTGAATTATGCTGCTTTATATATATATATATATGTATATATATATATATATATTTTTTTTTTTTTTTTCTTCCATTTTCTTCATCTCTGCTTGTACAGATGAGCTTGGAGCTCCAGAAACGACACAAAACACCCATTAATTCACGGGATCTAAATGCGTTTCACATTTTGTGTGAGTGGGTCACATATAGTAGCGTGAAAGACAGAAGAAGAGCAGAACTAATGTGACTTCTTTATTTGGCCGTGTGACCAATCGCTTAATGATATTTGTGTGTTAGAGGACAGGTCACAAGAACAAGACGTCTGTGTCCCTGCCGATGATATGGAAGGTAATTTTCCAGCAGTAACGTGACCTCATTCAGGTGTGTTTGTGTGTGTCCTCAAAACAAACGGCCTCTAATTACACTGTTTATATTGGCCAAAAGGAGAGACGTGACTTTATTTCAAAGGTTAGGAACTGGGGCTGGATTATTTTGCTTATAATATCTCAGTGTATGCACAAGTTGATATTAATGTTAGTGCTTTGAAATGCCATTAAGATCATCCCTAATTCGCAGTCTCCATCAAAATGTAATCACAAATATATCATTATATTCATGTTGCTTAGAAAGCCCAGGTTAATTGTGTAATACTGACTAATTTTCTCACTTTTTTTGTTTTGTGATCTCATTTAACTGACATAAATACATCAGTGGCACAATAACATCTCATAAAAACATCCAGTGCACCTAGCGCCCATATTTCACCCAGTTTCATATCATTATTTTTTTTGCATTGTAGCACACAAGACGAGTAAACTGTGTAAATTAGATTTTTTTTTCCTATGATGTTTTCCCCACAGGATTCTTTGATTTATTTGAAATAGAACTATTTTGTAACATTTGCCTTTACTGTCACTTTTGATAAATTTAATTGCAGCCTTTTTAATTTTTATTAAACAAAATATATATATATATATAATACAGGGTGTGCGATTTGAACAAAGTTTCGAAGCACTCCAATCGAATCGCAAATCATTTGATTGAGAAAAGGGACTTCAAAGCTTGTATGGCAAATCATTTGATTCAAAAAGCATATGGCAAATCATTTGAATGGGACTTTAAAGCGCATATCGCAAGTCATTTATTCAAAATGGGAATTCAAAATACACATGGCGAATCATTTGATTCAGAACAGGACTTTAATGCATGTGTCGCGGATCATTTGATTCAAAACGCATATGGTGAATCAGTGTTGTTTTTGACAACCATCTTAGATTTAGTCTTAGTCTTAAAAAAAAAAAGAAAGCGCTATATAAATCCATCATTCATTCATTCATTCATTCATTCATTCTTAGTCTTTTGGACTAAAATGGTTATTAGTTTTAGTCAAATTTTAGTCACTTCTATATGTGATAGTTTTAGTCCAATTTTAGTCGACGAAAAGTCAAAAAGGTTTTAGTCTAGTTTTAGTCAAAAAAAGGGAAAATGGAATGTTTTAGAACATAAAAGACAAACAAGGATGGAATGCTAAAACGGCTTGCCATACTAGTATAGCAAAGAGCATTTAATGCTAAAACGGCTTGCCATACTAGTATAGCAAAGAGCATTTAATGCTAAAACGGCTTGCCATACTAGTATAGCAAAGAGCATTTAATGCTAAAACGGCTTGCCATAGCGGCAGATATTTTCCGGTTTTAATTGGCATGCACAATAAGCGGAAATGTCATGCATTTTAAACGTCTGACGGACCACCCACTAACATTTTCGTCTATTCTCGTCTCGTCAACGAAAACTCACACACGTCTCGTCATGTTTTAGTCATCAACGAGCCATTTTTATCTCGTCATCGTCTCGTTATCGTCATGAAAAAAAGTGGCGTCAACGAAATGATTTCGTCATCGTCATCGTTGACGAAAACAACACTGTGGTGAATCATTTAATTCAGAATGGGAATTCAAAGTGTGTATTTGCAGGATGTTTTGACAGACAGCTCTGGTTAAACATGTTAAGTGAAAGTAAAACCCCTCTCACTTTGAACCTGTTTTTCTCAAAATTATATTCTTGAAAATAATAGCTATCAGCCAACTTACAACAGCTTTAACTTTTGTTACGTTCAAGCTATTGACAAAGTAATAATAGTTTTGGAAAGGGCTTGAACCCAGCTTTCACATGATGTCAAAACATAAATAAGTTAAAAATTTCACCTTGTGTTGGGTTTTCCTAGATTGCATCACATATACGGCTGATATACAGCCATATCTCATATCTACGAGTGTGATATTGCATTTATACAACAGTTCAACGACATGAGTGTGCAAATACATCAAAGAACAACGGAATGTCGGAAAGCCCTCTTTTCCACTATGCATTCAAATTTAAAGTTGACAGTTTATCTCTGTTACTAATTCCAAAACATCACTTTAGAACTAGGGACGAGGGAACATAGAGTTGCTTCATTAAAAGCTGTATTACTGTAGTAAAAAAAAAACAAAACAGTACATTATGTGTAAGTTAGTAGAGTATTGTGGGAGAGAGATTGGCTGGGTGAGTGTGATTACCTACGTCTAATACAGCATTCATTCTTCAGCTCAATCTCATTCTTTTGAATGTCCGCCTGAGGAAAACGTCATCTTTGCATAACATTAACATTAATATCCTTTCATCTGTTTGATTTCTGATGACAGTGCAGCTCAGTGCATTTGTTCACTGTGTCAAGCTGTTGTTGAAAGTAAAAATAACTTCCGTTTAAAATAGCGTTTAATTCTCAGTATAAAAGTCTTACTGCTGACTCAAAATCTGTTGTTAACTAAAGTCAGCATCACAAGCACAAACACCGTTTCTCAATACTAAACACGTTTAAATGCTACTAATTTTTATGTCGAATACAACAGGGGTTGCCAACCTTTTTCCTTTTTTACTCCGGGGCCCCCTCCTTCTCTGGTCAATTTTGCAAGGCCCTCTTATACTGTACTTCCGCTGTAAAAAGTATTTATTTTTAGACCTTTTTAGACCTTTTTTTTAATCAACCAAAACATTTGTTTTGCCTTATTATTCTTCCACAGAAAGTTAAAAAACCCCTCAAAATTCAAACTTTAAATTATACTTTATAACCTTAAGACAACCTGCTCAATTCTAACATTTTAAAATAAATGATATAATAATCATCATAATCACCGAACCTCACCAGATCCTCCTCTATCGGTGAGCATCCATTATAAGACCAGAGACTGTTAGATTTACCTAAAACTAATTATATCTCATGTTTAACCGCTATCCAGAAGATCTGGCCTAACTGCATGTTTGAACTATAAACAGTACATTCTCGCCTGAAAACAGACACAAAAAAAAAAACACACAAACGAATATTTTTGATTGTCATGAGTGTCAGGGTGGACGCACAGATCCATTATAATGTAAAAAAAAATTAGTTTTGAGAAATATGCTGTGAGAAATACAGCAAGCCAAGGGATATATGATACAAACTGTGTTGGAGGAGCTTTGATATTGCTCTAATATCACACTCTTATCAACCTTATCAAATCAGATTGGGGGCCTTATACACACACACACACACACACACACACACACACACACACACACACACACACTATATTGCCAAAAGTTTTGGGACACCTCCTTCTATTGAACAGGTTTAACTACTTTAGTAATTTCCACGAGTACAAATCTTAATATTTAAGCATATAATGATATTCTAGGACGTTGTGTGCTTCTAATTTTATAGAACAGTTTGGACAGGACCCTTTTCTATTCTAACATGACAATGCCTCTGTGTCTAAGGCAAGATAAGAAATGATTGATTCAGCCAGTGTGGAAGAACTTGACAGTTCTGCATAAAGCCAAGTCTGAATCCCAGCTGAACACCTCTGGCGTGACTTTAAATGCAGACCTTGAGCCAAAAACTCATCGCCAATCACCAATGATTTGGTATTAGGACACCCCCTTCTTTAGAACAGAAAAAGGAACTTCCAAAACTGTGGCAACAAAGATGAAATTATAATTTAGGTATTTAAAAATTGTATTTCCATCTCTGTTGCAATACTTTTGGAAGTGTCTAAAATGGCTGGACCCATATGTACAAGTCATTGGTGTTTGGCCATGAGTTTTTGGCTCAAGGTCTGCATTTAAAGTCACACCAGAGGTGTTCAGCTGGGATTAAGACTTGGCTTTATGCAGAACTGTCAAATTCTTTCACACTGGCTGAATCAATCATTTCTATTTCAACCTTGACTTGCACACAAAGGGATTGTCATGTTAGAAGAGGAAAGGTCCTGTCCAAACT
>NC_133374.1:1502079-1654579 GCF_049309525.1 Garra rufa
TTTTTCAGCCCCGAATGGATCAATATTTCAACCAGATGGAGAAAATTATTAAGGAGCGGAAAACCTCTTCTAGAATTCGCTTCATGCTGCAGGACGTTATTGATTTACGACGGGTAAACAATTGAAACAGACTCTGAGAGTGTGTGCGTGTCTGTGTGTCTGTGTCTGTGTGTCTGTGTCTGTGTCTGTGTCTGCGTCTGCGTCTGCGTCTGCGTCTGCGCGTGTGCGTGTGTGTTTGAGCCGTGCTTTAGTCCACTGTAGTCTCAGCTCTGGCTGCGGTGGGCGGAGCTTCGGCTGACATCAGATCAGCAGTTTAATGCAGAGCCGCTCTTGAAGATGAGTAACTCTGTGCCATACGCTGATACAGGTCTGGATCGCCCCTCCTGCAAACAAATTACACACAATATTGGGAAATATTAATAGAATTTTAAACACTTTATTCTCAAAATGTTTCGACTTTAATCTCATAGTAATTCGACTTTAATCTTGTAATATTGCGACTCTATTCTCACAGTATTGCGACTTTATTCTTGTAGCATTGCGACTTTATTCTCTTAGTATTGCGACTTTATTCTCGTTGTATTGCAACATTATTCTTGCAGTATTGCAACTTTATTCTTGTAGTATTGCATCTTTATTTTCGCAGTATTGCTACTCTTTTCTTACAGTATTGCGACTCTATTTTCACAGTATTGCGACTTTATTCTTGTAGCATTGCGACTTTATTCTTTAGTACTGCAACTTTATTCTTGTAGTATTGCAACATTGATCTTGTAGTATTGCGAATTTATTCTTGTAGTATTGCAACATTAATCTTGTAGTATTGCGACTTTATTCTTGTAGTATTGCGACTTTATTCTCTTAGTATTGGAAACATTATTCTTATAGTATTGCGACTTTATTCTTGTAGTATTGCAGCATTATTCTTATTACACGGCTCTT
The DNA here is from genome assembly GCF_049309525.1 of Garra rufa. Lineage (NCBI taxonomy): Eukaryota > Metazoa > Chordata > Actinopteri > Cypriniformes > Cyprinidae > Garra > Garra rufa. Next base: position 1,503,022 of record NC_133374.1, read on the forward strand.
TGGAATGCTTGATTCTGATTGGTCAGTTGAGACATTTGCAGGTTCGTTCTTTTCAAATAATCACCGCTCCAAAGTAATAACGCATAGCCGGTACTACTTGTATGTTTAAAATCCCTCCGTGCCAACAAAGATTACCGTTTGGCGCCATCTTGTGACAAACACTGGACAACCACAATTAACAATGGAAAATTTCGACATTAATCTATTTAAATTGTCTTACTAACGTACATAGTTTGAATGTTAGTCACGTGGTACTATATCGTTTCGCGGAAGGATAAAAATTTTAATTTAAAACAAATATGCCAATAAAAGGTTTCAAATTCATATTCATGTCCAGTTTTTTTCCTTATGTGGCAAGTAGCCGTGTAATAAGCGGGATAATGTACAGGCAGCCGGTAGTTATCGCAGAAATAAGCCCCTTCAGTGTGATACAAGACCCTCCGCTTCCCGTCGGGTCCTGATCACACTGTCGGGGCTTATTTCTGCGATAACTACCGGCTGCCTGTACATTAGCCCTTACTTGTAGTATTGCATCTTTATTCTCGCAGTATTGCGACTTTATTCTCTTAGTATTGGAAACATTATTCTTATAGTATTGCGACTTTATTCTTGTAGTATTGCAACATTAATCTTGTAGTATTGCATCTTTATTCTCGCAGTATTGCGACTCTATTCTCACAGTATTGCGACTTTATTCTCGTTATATTGCAACATTAATCTTGTAGTATTGCAACTCTATTCTCGCAGTATTGCATCTTTATTCTCTTAGTATTGCAACTTTATTGTAGTAGTATTGCGACTACTTTATTTTGATTTTATTATCATAGTTTTTAGATTTTATTATCATAGTATTTCAACTTTTCAGTGTGTTGTTTCTGAGCTCATTTTCTCTGCGTCTCTCAGAATAACTGGGTCCCACGGCGAGGAGATCTGGGGCCGAAGACCATCGAGCAGATCCACAAGGAGGCGGAGCTAGAGGAGCACAGAGAGCAGGCCAAGGTTCAGCAGCAGCTCATGTCTAAGAAGGATAGCCGCAGTGGAGGAGGTGGCGGCGGAGGAGGAGGAGGGATGGGCGGAATGGGGCCCCGTGGAGGACCCCACACACCTGGTTCCCGTGGCAACCAGGCCCCTGATGATGGCTGGAACACAGTGCCCATTTCCACCAAGAACAGACCTATCGACCCCACACGACTCAGCAAGATCACTAAGGTTGTTAAATCATCCAGCAAACTTTACATTCATTCATTCAGCCAACTAATGTCTGATCCATAATTAACAAATAATCGGTAAGAAGGATTATCAGTCCGCTGTTTTTAACTTTGGTAGAAATTTACCATGGATTTACTGTAGTAATATTTAGCAGCTCTGGCAGAAATGTTGTTTATATACATATTACTATAGTATTAATATTAATTTATAAATGTCAGTGTTATGTTATTATTTATGTTAGGGTTGCATCGATCCGATACTCTGAATTGATGAGTGAGGTTTTTTTTTTTTTCCTTCAACTTGAAGTTTGTAAATGTCTTTAAATGACTACTTTAGGTTGCTGTTTAAGATTCTGAAAATTACTTTAATTTACTATTTAATTTAATCATGTATATCTGATGTCCATTAATGGTTATATGACATGCAGATAAACAGATACAATACTTTTTTATTTTCATCTTAAATTTTAGTAAGTGCTTTTTTAATTTAAGTATTTTCCTTTTTTATATTATTTTGAATTTACATTATGATTTAATTAACTTTAGCTTTTTGCTGTCACAAACTTTTTGAATCAGTTTTTATTTTTATTTTAATTTTAAAATATTAGTCATTATTGAAAGTATGAGTCATATTTTTTCATCTTATATTCATATCTATTTTTAGTAAGTCTAATTTATTTTAAATATTCTTTTTTTCATTATTTTTTTATATATTTTCGATATTACTTTAAATCCACATTTGTAAGATTTAATTAATGTTTTTCTTTTCATTGACTCACAAACTCCCTGCATTTTGAATTAGTTTGTATTTTTGTTATCTTAATTTTTTTTTATCTTAATTTTAAAGTATTAGTCATATTTTTTATTTTCAGCTTATATTTGTAACATTTATATTTGAAATATTTAAATGTTTAAATACTTAAAATATTATTTTACATTTATATTTAGTTTTTTTTTGGGGGGGGGGTTTCTTCAACTCGCATTTTAATTTGAAAGGATTAGTCATTTTTAGTGCTTTTTATGCTTTAATTTGATCAGTTTAATAAACTCAATATTATCATTGAGCACTAAAGCTGTTTGTGTTTGTCTTCTACAGCCAGGTGCTTTGGACTTCAATAATCAGCTTCTTGCCCCCGGAGGTAAGGGCATGTGGGGCAGTTGGGGCAAAGGCAGCAGCGGCGGCTCAGGAGCCAAACCCAGTGAAGCCGGTGAGTGTTTGTACACTAGTGATTTATTACGCACTCATTCAGATCTGATGTGACTCTTATGTGTTTGTTTCCGTGTGTTTCACAGCCCAGGATTCTGGTCGTGCGAGCACCTTGAATCGCTTTTCAGCTCTTCAGCAGCCTTCCTCCTCTTCATCATCATCATCCGCCAACATGGACTCTGACAGGAGGGTTCCTCACAGGTCAGATATAGAATATCACAATAAAAACAAAGTCAAAGTAGTACTACAGTCAACTAGATAAAAAAGTTAGTCAAGACAAACTTCGAAGTTGGCCTGCGAAAGCCTGAACAGAGTTTGAAAAAGTTTTAAACAATTCGAAAAGTTTTAAGTTTGATTTTTAGTCTGAAAAAGATTGCAGTTTACAGTAGTTTTAAAGCATAAAGCTTAAATGTTTTAGAGGCAATACAGTCCGTCAGATAGATAGCATGTTGCTAACATTTTTCTAGTATAATTAGCATGTTTCTAGCATGTTGCTACCATGATTAGCAAGTTGATAGCATGTTGCTAACATTTTTCTAGTATAATTAGCATGTTGCTAGCATGTTGTTACCATGATTAGCAAGTTGATAGCATGTTGCTAACATTTTTCTAGTATAATTGGCATTTTGCTACCATGATTAGCTAGTTGATAGCATGTTGCTAACATTTTTCTAGTATAATTAGCATGTTTCTAGCATGTTGCTACCATGATTAGCAAGTTGATAGCATGTTGCTAACATTTTTCTAGTATAATTAGCATGTTGCTAGCATGTTGTTACCATGATTAGCAAGTTGCTAGCATGTTGCTAACATTTTTCTAGTATAATTAGCATGTTGCTAACATTTTTTTAGCATAATTAGCATGTTGCTAACATTTTTTTTAGCATAATTAGCATGTTTCTAGCATGTTGCTACCATGATGAGCAAGTTGCTAGCAATGTTGCTAACATTTTTCTAGTATAATTAGCATGTTTCTAGCATGTTGCTACCATGATTAGCAAGTTGATAGCATGTTGCTAACATTTTTCTAGTATAATTAGCATGTTGCTTACATTTTTCTAGCATAATTAGCATGTCGCTAGCATGTTGCTAACATTTTTTTAGCATAATTAACATGTTTCTAACATTTTTTTAGCATAATTAGCATGTTTCTAGCATGTTGCTACCATGATGAGCAAGTTGCTAGCAATGTTGCTAACATTTTTCTAGTATAATTAGCATGTTGCTAACATTTTTCTAGTATAATTAGCATGTTGCTTACATTTTTCTAGCATAATTAGCATGTCGCTAGCATGTTGCTAACATTTTTTTAGCATAATTAGCATGTTGCTAACATTTTTTTTAGCATAATTAGCATGTTTCTAGCATGTTGCTACCATGATGAGCAAGTTGCTAGCAATGTTGCTAACATTTTTCTAGTATAATTAGCATGTTTCTAGCATGTTGCTACCATGATTAGCAAGTTGATAGCATGTTGCTAACATTTTTCTAGTATAATTAGCATGTTAGTAGCATGTTGTTACCATGATTAGCAAGTTGTTAGCATGTTGCTAACATTTTTCTAGTATAATTAGCATGTTGCTTACATTTTTCTAGCATAATTAGCATGTCGTTAGCATGTTGCTAACATTTTTTTAGCATAATTAACATGTTTCTAGCATGTTGCTACCATGATGAGCAAGTTGCTAGCAATGTTGCTAACATTTTTCTAGTATTAATTAGCATTTTGCTAGCATGTTGTTACCATGATTAGCAAGTTGTTAACATGTTGCTAACATTTTTCTAGTATAATTAGTATGTTGCTAACATTTTTTTAGCATAATTAGCATGTTTCTAGCATGTTGCTACCATGATGAGCAAGTTGCTAGCAATGTTGCTAACATTTTTCTAGTATAATTAGCATGTTTCTAGCATGTTGCTACCATGATTAGCAAGTTGATAGCATGTTGCTAACATTTTTCTGGTATAATTAGCATGTTGCTAGCATGTTGTTACCATGATTAGCAAGTTGCTAGCATGTTGCTAACATTTTTCTAGTATAAGTAGCATGTTGCTTACATTTTTCTAGCATAATTAGCATGTTGATAACATGTTTCTAGCATGATTAACGTGCTGCTAGCATATTAGCATGTTTCTAGCATGTTGTTACCATGATTAGCAAGTTACTGGCATGTTGTTAACATTTTTCTAGCATGATTAGCATGTTGCTAGCATGTTTCTAGCATGTAAACATGTTTTTAGCTGATTAACATGCTGCTAGCATATTAACATGTTGTTAAAATGTTTCTAGCATGATTTGCAAGTTGTTAGCATGATTAGCCTGTTGTTGACATGTTTCCAGCATGATTAGCAAGTTACTAGCATGTTGATAGATATATTGATGGCATTTTCCTATCATATTGGTAACACGGTTAACATGTAGTTAACATGGTTTTGATTAGCATGTTACCATGTTGCTAACATGTTTTTTTAGATAACATGTTATTAGCTCGTTTTTAAAATAATTAGCATGTTGCTAGCATGATTCTAACATGATTAGCATATTGGTAGCTTATTGTTACCATGTTTTACATGTTGTTAGCATGTTTTAACATGTTACTAGCTTGTTTTTAACATGATAGCGTGTTGTTAGAATGTTACTACCACAATTAGCATGATTAGCATGTAAGCATGTTTTAACATCATCAACATGATACTAATTTTTGCCATGATAGCGTGTTATAATATTCCTACCATGACTAGCACGTTGCTAGAATGTTTTAGCATGATTAACATGTTACTAGCTTGTTTTTACATAATAGCGTGTTGTTAGAATGTTACTACCACGATTAGCATGTTAGCATGTTTTAGCATGATTATCAAGTTACTATCATGCTGCTAACATGTTTTTAACATGATTAGCATGTGAATAAAGTGCTGATAGCATGATTGGCATGTAGTTAGCATGTTTACAGCATGATTAACTTTTTTTTTTTTTTTACTTGTTACTAGCTTGTATTTAACATGTTTTAGCATGAGTAGCATACCATGTTTTTTTGAAAGGTAACATGTTATTAGCTTGTTTTTAACATGATCAGCATGTTATTAGCATTATTCTAACATGATTAGCATATTGGTAGCTTATTGTTATCATGTTTTCACATGTTAGCATGTTTTAACATGATTAACATGTTACTAGCTTGTTTTAACATGATAGCGTGTTGTTAGAATGAAACTACCACGATTAACATGTTAGCATGATTAGCGTGTTGACATTTTTTAACATGGTTAACATGTTACTAGCTTGTTTTTGACATGATAGTGTGTTATGATGTTCCTACCATGACTAGCATATTACTAGAATGTTTTTAGCATGATTAGCAAGGTACTAGCATGTTGTTTTCATGATTAGCCTGTTTTAACATGATTAACATGTTATAAGCTTGTTTTAACATAATAGCGTGTTGTTAGAATGTTACTACCATGATTAGCATGTTAACATGTTTTAGCCTGATTAGCATGTTGTTAGCATGTTTCTAACATGATTAGCAAGCTACTAGCATGATTCTAGTTTCTAGGCTTGGCTAGTGATAGAGAGAGAGAGAGAGTAATAATAGTAATAGCACAGTGGTGAATTGGTGGGATCTTCCTCTGATGGTCTGTGGTTGTGTTTGTTTGTCAGGAACAGCTCCAGTCGGGAACGTAGCGACCGTTTCGAGCGGCGCGATGATCGCATGGACCGTGGCGACCGCTACGATCGCCGTGACGACCGCGGATCAGACCGGCTGGACCGGAATCGGCCCGCTGTCGGCAAACGCAGTTTCAGCCGTGAAAAGGAGGAGAGGAGTCGGGAACGAGAGCAGCGTCCCGCAGAGATGGTGCGCCGCGTGTCAAGCATGACAGACGAACGCGAGAGAGAACGCGGCAATGGTACGGCCAACTCAGGTCAAAGGTTTTTGTTTTTTTTTTGTTTTTAACATTTTTGTTAGAATTGTACGATTTTATTTGTAATTGAATTATTTACTAATTAATAATCATAATAATAATTTTATTACTATTACTGCAATATTAATAAGATAATTTATTAATGCAATAACTATTTTGATTGTTACATTTTTATTATTTGAAATATTTTTTAAATATTTAAACATTTTAATTTGTTCGTTTTTATGATTAGAGTTAACTATTGCATTTTTCTTATTGCAATATAATTCTTATTAGTTATTAATGCAATAGTTATTTTTATTGTTCATTTTTAAGATTGATTTTTAAATATTTGAACATTTTAAATATTATTCTATTTTTAAGTTTTTGAGATTTAATTCTTAGCTTTTCGTGAACGGTTTTTACAGGTAATTATTAATGCTATTGTTATTTTTTTATTTTAAATATTTCTTATTTTGATTCTTAATTTTTTTTAAATATTTAAACATTTTTAATATTTACATTTTAATGCAAAAGTCATGTTTATCGTCATTTTTAAATAGTTAAACATTTTAAATATTATTTTATATGATTTAAGTTTTTATGATTCAATTCTTAGCTTTTCTTGAACTCTTAATATATTTACAATTATTTATTAATGTTATTATTTTTATTTTGAATATTTCTTATTTTGATTCTTAATTATTTGATTATTTTTAAATATTTAAACATTTTTAATATTTACATTTTAATGCAAAAGTCATGTTTATCGTCATTTTTAAATAGTTAAACATTTTAAATATTATTTTATATGATTTAAGTTTTTATGATTCAATTCTTAGCTTTTCTTGAACTCTTAATATATTTACAATTATTTATTAATGTTATTATTTTTATTTTGAATATTTCTTATTTTGATTCTTAATTATTTGATTATTTTTAAATATTTAAACATTTTTTTTATATTATTTAGATTTATTAAAAATGACTATTGAATAAATAAGTATAAATAATAATGCATTAATAAAAAAGCTAATGTAATATGTAATTCATCCCAAAAAACAAACAAACAAACAAAAATATTTAACATGTTTAAATATTTAAAAATATTAAATATACTAATATTATTTATTATTGCAATAGTTATTCATATTGTTATTTTTGTATTCTTTTAAAGATTATTTTTAAATATTTTTCATTTTCTTTTGATGATAGAATAATAAATTAGCTTTTTAATAATTGCAATATAATTACGATTATTTTTAAATGCATGCAAGAGTTATTATTGTTAATTGTTAATTTATTATTTTAAAAATTATTTTTAAACATTTAACCAGTTTTTTTTTTTTTTTTTTTTCATTTTTATTATAAAATTATATATTAGCTTTTTATTATTGCAATATTATTGGTATTTATTAATGCAATAGTTAATCAGATTTTTTTTTTAATTTTTTTAAAGATTATTATATTATTTTAATTTTGTTGTGATAGAATTATATATTTGTGTTATTTTAAAGTTGTTGTTTTTTAATATTTAAAGATGTTAAATATATATATTTTTTGTGATAGAATTATATATTGGCTTTTTTATTAATTCCAATATTACTAATATGATTTATTTTTGCAATAGTTATTCCAATTGTTATTTGTTTATGCTTTAAAGAATATTTTTAAATATGTAAACATTTAAAATATATTTTGTTTTTGTTTTTGTGGAAGAATTGTATATTAGCTTTTTTATTAATGCAATGTTATTAATATAATTTATTAATTCAATAGTTAGTGTGATTGTTGTTTTTCATTCTTTTAAAGATTATTTTTAAATATTTAAACAAATATTATTTAAATTTTTCTGTTTTTGTGATAGAATTAATTATTAGAATTATTGATTAGCTTTTTACTATTGCAGTATTAGTAATATTACTTATTAATGCTATATTTATTTTGATTGATCATTTGTATCATTTTAAATAAACATTTGTTTAGATTTTTAAAATGTTTTTTATTTGAAGTTTTTATGATTTAATTATTCGTTTTTTCATCAACTCCTGCATTTCCCTCACAAACCAGTTTGAGAAATAATTTTTTATATTTGTTTTGAAGCAGTAAAGAGAGAAAGTATTCCCACTCCTCCACCTGCTTCCTCCAAACCGGCGCTGACTGAGGAGGAACTGGAGAAGAAATCCACAGCCATCATCGAGGAGTATCTGCACATCAATGACCTGAAGGTACACACACACACACACATAAACACACACACACACACACACACACACACACACACACACACACACACACACATAAACACACACACACACACACACACACACACACACACACATAAACACACACAGATGTGGCCTGTTTTTAACATGTGCTGCTGTTGTTCCTGTAGGAGGCGCTGCAGTGCGTGGCTGAGCTGAATTGCTCGTCTCTGCTGTCTGTGTTCGTTCGGACGGGAATCGAGTCCACGCTGGAGCGCAGCACTATCGCTAGAGAACACTTGGGTTTACTGTTTCAACAACTCGTCAAAACACAAACACTATCCACACAACAATACTACAAAGGGTGAGACACCCATTCCTAATGTGTGTGCATACTATTATTGTTTTTTATATATATATATAAAAAAATTTTCAATTGCATTATTTTAGTTTTTGTTTATTTTTGCTGTTTTAGAAATGGTTTTGTTTAGTTTTTTTATTTAAATATTTAAACATTTTAAATATTATTTAGATTTTTTGTTTTTGTTATAGAATTAATTATTAGCTTTTTATTATTGCAATATTACAATTTGTTGTTTTGTTGTTAATTTTTTATAGAGTTAATTATTAGCTTTTTTATTATTGTAATATGATTATTAATTAATGCAATAATTATTTTGATATTTTTCATGATTATTTTAAGTATTTTTAAATATTTAAACATTTTATATATTATTTTGATTTTTATATATTTAATATATTATTTTGGTTTTTGTGCTAGAATTAGTTATTAGATTTTTTATTATTGCAATATAATTGCAATTATTTATTAATGCAATACCTATTTTGATTGTTAATTTTTATAGTTAATTATTCGTTTTTTTATTATTGTAATATTATGATTATTTATTAATGTAATAATTATTTAGATTGTTAATTTTTATAGTTAATTATTCGTTTTTTTATTATTGTAATATTATGATTATTAATTAATGCAATAATTATTTTGATATTTTTCATGATTATTTTAAGTATTATTTTTAAATATTTAAACATTTTATATATTATTTTGATTTTTATATATTTAATATATTATTTTGGTTTTTGTGCTAGAATTAGTTATTAGATTTTTTATTATTGCAATATAATTGCAATTATTTATTAATGCAATACCTATTTTGATTGTTAATTTTTATAGTTAATTATTCGTTTTTTTATTATTGTAATATTATGATTATTTATTAATGCAATAATTATTTAGATTGTAAATTTTTTATAGAGTTAATTATTCACTTTTTTATTATTGTAATATGATTATTAATTAATGCAATAATTATTTTGATATTTTTCATGATTATTTTAAGTATTTTTAAATATTTAAACTTTTTATATATTATTTTGATTTTTATATATTTAATATATTATTTTGGTTTTTGTGCTAGAATTAGTTATTAGATTTTTTATTATTGTAATACAATTGCAATTATTTATTAATGCAATACTTATTTTGATTGTTAATTTTTATAAAGTTAATTATTTGCTTTTTATTATTGTAATATTATGATTATTAATTAATGCAATAATTATTTTGATATTTTTCATGATTATTTTAAGTATTACTTTTAAATATTTAAACATTTTATATATTATTTTGATTTTTATATATTTAATATATTATTTTGGTTTTTGTGCTAGAATTAGTTATTAGATTTTTTATTATTGTAATACAATTGCAATTATTTATTAATGCAATACTTATTTTGATTGTTAATTTTTATAGAGTTAATTATTCGCTTTTTATTATTGTAATATTATGATTATTAATTAATGCAATAATTATTTTGATATTTTTCATGATTATTTTAAGTATTATTTTTAAATATTTAAACATTTTATATATTATTTAGATTTTTATATATTTAATATATTATTTTGGTTTTTGTGCTAGAATTAGTTATTAGATTTTTTATTATTGTAATACAATTGCAATTATTTATTAATGCAATACTTATTTTGATCGTTAATTTTTATAGAGTTAATTATTCGCTTTTTATTATTGTAATATTATGATTATTAATTAATGCAATAATTATTTTGATATTTTTCATGATTATTTTAAGTATTTTAAAATATTTAAACATTTTATATATTATTTTGATTTTTATATATTTAATATATTATTTTGGTTTTTGTGCTAGAATTAGTTATTAGATTTTTTATTATTGCAATATAATTGCAATTATTTATTAATGCAATACTTATTTTGTTCGTTAATTTTTATAGAGTTAATTATTAGCTTTTTTATTATTGTAATATGATTATTAATTAATGCAATAATTATTTTGATATTTTTCATGATTATTTTAAGTATTATTTTTAAATATTTAAACATTTTATATATTTAGATTTTTATATATTTAATATATTATTTTGTTTTTTGTGCTAGAATTAGTTATTAGATTTTTTTATTATTGCAATATAATTGCAATTATTTATTAATGCAATACTTATTTTGATTGTTAATTTTGTTTTATTTTAAAAATATTTTAAATGTTCGTTTTTTATAGAATTTATTATTCGCTTTTTTAATGCAATAGTTATTTTGGTTGTTGATTTATTTTATATTATTTTAAAGATGATTTATATTGTTTTTGTGATAGAATTAAGTATTAGCTTTTTTATTATTGCATTAATGTTATTTATTAATGCAAATTTTTATCATTTAAACAGTTTGTTCAGTATTTTTAAATATTTTAAATAGTATTTTAATTTGAGGTTTTTATGATTTGAATTCTTAATTCGCTTTTTATCAACTCCTGTTTGAGAAATGGGCTTGTTTATTTTATTTATTTATTTTTTTTCAAGTAAGGAAAATGTTTGTTATGGTTGCATGTAAATGTATACAAAATGCAGTGTTCATTGTTCTAATGCTAATGCTTGTTGCAGGCTGTTGGAGGTGTTGGAGGTTGCGGAGGACATGGCTATAGATATTCCTCACTTCTGGCTGTATCTGGCTGAGCTCATCTGTCCCATGCTGCATGAGGGAGGGATTCCCATGGGGCCGCTCTTCAGGTGAGCCTTCCATTACCTGCTGATAACACCACACACAAATCATTAAATCAATCAAACGGGCAGTAAGATATAAGGAGCTGCGGCTGATCGAACGACCTCTGACCTGTTCATAGGGAGGTGTCTAAACCACTGGTGCCTCTTGGGAAAGCTGGAGTTCTGCTTTTGGAAATCCTCAAGCTGCTCTGTAAAGGAATGGTAGGATCCCTGTGAATAAATTTAGTCTGTGATTTGATTAAATAAATGTGCTTCTTAGAGAATGAAGTGGTGTTTTCAGTCTCAGTAAATGCTGCTTTATATGAATTAATTGGTCTATTCTGAGTTTGAGTCACTTAAATGCATTGGGAATTTTATTTTCTAAATACTGTAAATATTATTCCTAATATTTTGTTTTATGAGGTAAAAATAATAAGAGCAATAATAAGAGTACTAATAATATTATTATTATACATTTGAGTTAACATATTTTATATTTTTTTCTAAATAAAATATTATTATTATTATTATTATTATTATTATTATTATTATTAAATTTTTTTTACTTTTGAATTTTATTTATAAGACTAATAATAATATTGTTATACGTTTAAGTTTTTTTAATATATTTTTTATTTTAAAGTGAAATTTTACATTAGTCATATTTTGATTTTGTTGAATAATTTTAGATAAAAAATAATCATAATAAAAGCAATAATAAGAGTATAAATTTTGTTATTGTTATACATTTTAATTTACATATTTTATTTTAATTTTAAAGTGAAATATTACATTATTTTTTGTTTTGTTGAATATTACATTATTCATATTTTTTTATCTTGTTGAATCATTTTATTATGTTAAAATAATCATGATAAAAGCAATAATAATACATTTTATTTGGTAGCTTTTTTATTTTAAAGTGAAATATTACATTATTCATGTCATATCTGTATTTTATCATATTAAATCATAATAAAAGCAACAATACGTGAAGTAATATTATTATTATTTATTATATACATTTTAGTTTACATTTTTTTTTTACCTTTTTATTTATTTTAAAGTGAAATATAGCATTGTTAATATTTCTTATTTTGCTTAATCATTTCATTTGGTACAAAACAGTGAACATAGTGCCCTATATAGGGAGCAATTTTAGGTGTATTTCTAAAAAGTGTCTAAAAGTGTTCTGAACTGTTTCCTGTCTCAGAGTCATAAGAAGGTGGGAGCGATGTGGAGAGATGCAGCGCTGAGCTGGAAAGACTTCCTGCCTGAAGATGAGGATATCAATAAGTTTGTCACCGAAAAGGTTAGTGGTGACTTCAGTCGAACCAGCAGTAGATTGACCAATGGCAGTATTCTTCGTTATGATATTAAGCTATATGATTATGTGTGTGTGTTCAGGGAGTAGAGTTCACTCTGGGTGAGGACTTAGTGAGGAAGAGCAGTAAAGTGACTCTGAGTCCAGAAGACATGTCTAGAGAGCTGGAGAGACTCCTGCAGGAGAAAGCCGACAACCAGAGGATCTTTGACTGGGTAGAGGTACGACTCGTTTGCCTTCCTTAAAGAAACATTTGCATGAGAATACAGAAGTTTTGAGTGAAAAATATTAGCTGTGCGTAAAAAAACATAGAGGGCCAAAACTCATGAAACTTTGAGAAAATTTACGTCTGATATGGGTTTCAGAAGTGGGTGTGGCAAAATGGCTCGATAGTGCCACCAATAAACACGTTTAGCGGAGTGCACTTTGAGCTACGCTTCACATACATGCACGAAAATCGGTACACACATGTAACACACCAATACCTACAAAAAAGCCTCTTGGGTCAAAACTCCAAACCCAACAGGAAGTCGGTTATTTTTAATTTTCACAACAGATTTTTGCCATTTTCAGACGTTGTACTTGAATGTACTCCTCCTAGAGATTTGATGATATCAACATTATATTTGGTGAATCTAATCTAAAGGCCTTTGCGATGTTAAATTGCGAAGATCTTACATTTTCGTTTAAAGGGCGTGTCCGTGGCAGCGCGATAAATATTCTCCAAAATTAATCGCATTTTTGAGGGCCTAAACATGCTCAAACTCATTCAACTTCGCACACACATCAGAACTGGGCGAAAATTTACATCTGATATGGGTTTCAGAAGTGGGTGTGGCAAAATGGCTCGATAGTGCCACCTTTACACGTTCCGCGGTGTGCACTTTGAGCTACACTTCACGTACATGCACGGAAATCGGAAAACACATGTAACACACCAATACCTACAAAAAAGCCTCTTGGGTCAAAACTCCAAACCCAACAGGAAGTCGGTTATTTTTAATTTTCACAACAGATTTTTGCCATTTTCAGACGTTGTACTTGAATGTACTCCTCCTAGAGATTTGATGATATCAACATTATATTTGGTGAATCTAATCTAAAGGCCTTTGCGATGTTAAATTGCGAAGATCTTACATTTTCGTTTAAAGGGCGTGTCCGTGGCAGTGCGATAAATATTCTCCAAAATTAATCGCATTTTTGAGGGCCTAAACATGCTCAAACTCATTCAACTTTGCACACACATCAGAACTGGGCGAAAATTTACATCTGATATGGGTTTCAGAAGTGGGTGTGGCAAAATGGCTCGATAGTGCCACCAATAAACACGTTTAGCGGAGTGCACTTTGAGCTACGCTTCACGTACATGCACGAAAATCGGAAAACACATGTAACACACCAATACCTATAAAAAAGTCTCTTGGAGCAAAATTCGAAACCCAACAGGAAGTCGGTTATTTTTAATTTTCACAACAGATTTTTGCCATTTTCAGGCGTTGTACTTGAATGTACTCCTTCTAGAGATTTGATGATATCAACATTATATTTGATTAATCTAATCTAAAGGCCTTTGCGTTGGTAAATTGCAAAGATCTTACATTTTCGTTGGAGAGTGTGTCCATGGCGGCCCGACAGATTTCCATGAAATTGTCATAGCGCCAGCTGGCAACAGGAAGTGACATGTTTACACTGTAACAAACTCCTCCTAGAGATTTAATGCTATTAACATTATACTTGGTCAGTCTAATCTAAAGGCCTTAGCGATGGTAAATTGCAAAGAAATTTCATTTTCGTTTAAAGGGCGTGTCCGTGGCAGCGCGATAAATATTCTCCAAAATTAATCGCATTTTTGAGGGCCTAAACATGCTCAAAATCATTCAACTTTGCACACGCATCAGAACTGGGTGAAAATGTACATCTGATATGGGTTTCAGAAGTGGGTGTGGCAAAATGGCTCGATAGTGCCACCTTTACACGTTCCGCGGTGTGCACTTTGAGCTACACTTCACGTACATGCACGAAAATCGGAAAACACATGTAACAAACCAATACCTACAAAAAAGTCTCTTGGAGCAAAATTCGAAACTCAACAGGAAGTTGGTTATTTTTCATTTTCTCAGCAAATTGTGTGTGATTTTTGCCATTTTCACTCGTCACACTTGAACAAACTCCTCCTAGAGGGTTAATGATATCAACATTATATTTGGTCAGTCTAATCTAAAGGCCTTTGTGTTGTTAAATTGCAAAAAACTTGAGTCGCATTTTTTAGGGCCTAAAAATGCTCAAACTCATGAAACTTCGCACACACATCAAAACTGGTGAAAAGTTATGTCCGATATGGGTATTAGTAGTGGGTGTGGCAAAAAGGTTTGATAACACCACCTATACACATTCAGCAGAGCGCACTTAGAGCTGCGCTTCACATACATATATGAAAATTGGTACACACATGTAACACAACAATACCTACAAAAAAGTCTCTTGGAGTAAAATCCGTAACCCAACAGGAAGTTGGTTATTTTTCATTTTCACAGTGACTTTTTGCCATTTTCAGGCGTTGTACTTGAACATACTCCTCCTAGAGATTTGTTCAGATCAACACCAAATTTGGTGAGTCTAATCTAAAGGCCCATGTGACATTAAATTGCAAACATCTAGAGTTTTCGTTGGAGTCCATGGCGGCCCGACAGATTTCCATGAAATTGTCATAGCGCCAGCTGCTGGCAACAGGAAGTGACATGTTTTACGCTGTAACAAACTCCTCCTAGAGATTTAATGATATTAACATTATACTTGGTCAGTCTAATCTAAAGGCCTTAGCGATGGTAAATTGCGAAGATCTTGAGTCTTCGTTGGGCGTGTCCGTGGCGCCTGACAAATTTTTAATTTTGCTTTTGCATTCCTCTAAAAAGCTTTGCATTCGTTCATAAAATGGTTGAAATAACCAATGAAATCAAATGCAAGTTTTGGATTTGGAAATTTTTTTAATGCTTTTGCATTCGCTCCAAAATGTTTGCTTTTGACTAGAACCTCAAACGTGTTGTGTTCCACCATGAAATGTTTTGTTACAGCTTTTGCAGCTGTGTTTTTCACTTCTGTGATCTTTGACCTCTCTCTCTTTTTGCAGGCCAATCTGGACGAGCAGCAACCATCATCGAATGCATTTGTTCGAGCGCTGATGACCGCCGTCTGTCAGTCTGCCATCATCTGTGAGTCACAGTCATTTAGGGGGAATTAAAGTGAGCTGAAGCTTGATTTTATACAATAGGACTTGAGTATAGTTTGAGTGAAATCAAATATAAAAACTAATTTTATTTCAGCTATTTAGGCAACAATGATGTACTGAAATAACTTAAACTAAACTAAAAAACTATATAGACATAAAAAAAACACAACAAATAAAAATTACACACACAGCAAAATTACTAAAACTCTACCTAAAATTAAAATGCAAGCATAATGTAAATTAATAATGTTATAATTATTGTATATTGATATTGTAATTAATAGTTTATTGTAAATTAAATAGGAAGGAACGGTAGGGGGTTTGTAAGTTGTTAGTCAATTAATGTTACGATTATTTATAATTAATATATAAGAATATTAGAATTAATAACTAATTGGAAATTAAAATGAATAATTGTCCAAATGACAGGTTCTTGAGAGAACTACAGTGTTAAAGCTAATAATTAATGTTTATAAAATATAACTAAGCTGTTTATAATTAATAAATAAGAATATTATAATCAATTCTAAATTTTAATATTTTTTAAATAACAATAGAACTGCAGAGGGTGTGAAAGTTGTTGAAAAGTTAAATTAATAGTTTAACTAATATATAAAAATATAATTCATAATAATTGTAAATTAAAGTAAATGCTTTTTAAAATAACTGGGGTTCTTAAATAATCGTGTAATTGATCAAATTAAATTAAACCATAAAATAAAACATTTAAAAAATTGAAAAATAAATAAAACTTAAAACTAAAAAAAAATGTTTTTATAATTGTTTATTTGCACCACTGATATCAGAGAACCACAAACATGCAAATGTGTTTAAAAATTTAAAATATTGAGTCTCAATGTCAGGCAGACGTGAAATAAATATTTTAGCTCAAAACTGATTCTACTGACAAAAATAGTTAGGAATCCCTGCATCAACAGAGATGCTTTAGTGTAATTTCTCTTTATAATATTGTCAAAAACTTTAAGTTTTGCTGTCTTCAATGTTGTTTTCATCTTCTCCAGGTGATAATCCATATAAAGTAGACACTAAAGAAATTACCCAGAGGGCCAAGCTGCTGCAGCGCTACATTAAAGATGAGCAGAAGGAGCTGCAGGCGCTGTACGCCTTACAGAGTCTGATGGTGCAGATGGAGCAGCCGCCAAGTGAGTGTTTGTGTCAGAGATGTTCCCAGGTCTTTAACTTGGAGTCTGAATCACTAAAAATAAAGTACTCCACTATTTTTTGGTCATACAGATAAGAGTTGGACATAATTACTTTTATTTTTGCACACTCACAGTAAAAACAAAACATTTGTGCTTTTGTAAAATAAAGCACACAAACAGGATGCGCGTTCTCTGATCTCGGTTCTCTGTTGCTTTTTCGTGAACTTGTTTGAACTTTTTTTATTATATTGTTTTAATTAGATATTTTTAAAAGCTTATGAATACACATTTTTGAATTTGACAGATATTGACATGATTTTAATAAAATTTTAAAAAGGGTAAAAAGAAAATGCTGCTCTAAATCACTTTAAGGAGTCAAATATCGCCTCATATTAGGAAGGCTAATTTTTATCAGAATTTTTAAGATATTTTATCAGAAGATGCTTCTGAATTTTTTTAATTAGGAGGAGCTCATTAGTAGATGTTTTTCTCTTGTTTTAAGCAAAAACTCACTTAATGTTCGGAAAACTATTTTATATTGTATGGGTCAGAATTTCTTTAAAGGCCTTTTTTTTTTGTTGAATATTTTGATTTTTTTTTTTTTTTTTTTGCACCCTCACATTAAGAGAAAAATTACATTTTTGCTCATTATTTGTCTTATTGTTTTAGTACAAATATCTAATCATTCTTTAATCAGATACATTTGCTTGAGAAGGAAAATGATTTAAGATGTTAAGTCTTGTTTTCTGGTAAATAACCCAAAATGAAGTAGATTTTTGCTTTAAAAAAAAAAATGTTTTCTCTTGTTTGAAGCAAAAACTCACTTAATTTTGATATAACGTTCAGAAAACAATTTTATATTGTATGGGTCAAATTTATCGATTTTTCTTTTATGCCAAAAATCATTAGGATATTAAGTAAAGGTTATGTTCCATGAAGATATTTTGGACATTTCCTACTGTAAATATATCAAAACTTTATTTTTGTTTAGTAATATGCATTGCTAAGAACTTCATTTGGACAACTTTAAAGGCTTTTTTTTTTTTTTTTTTTTTTTAGCACCCTCAAATTTCATTTTTGCTCATTATTTGTCTTTTTGTTTTAGTACAAATATCTCAACATTCTTTAATCAGATACATTTGCATGAGAAGGAAAATGATTTAAGATATTAAGTCTTGTTTTCTGGTAAATAACCCAAAATGAAGTAGATTTTTGCTTAAAAAAAAATGTTTTCTCTTGTTTGAAGCAAAAACTCACTTAATTTTGATATAACGTTCAGAAAACAATTTCATATTGTATGGGTCAAAATTATCGATTTTTCTTTTATGCCAAAAATCATTAGGATATTAAGTAAATATTATGTTCCATTAAGATATTTTGTACATTTCCTACTGTAAATATATCAAAACTTTATTTTTAGTTTAGTAATATGCATTGCTAAGAACTTCATTTTGACAACTTTAAAGGCTATTTTTTTTTTTTTTTTCAATTTATTATTTTTTTTTTTTATATTATTTTGATTTTTTTTAGCACCCTCAAATTTAATTTTTGCTCATTATTTGTCTTTTTGTTTTAGTACAAATATCTCAACATTATTTAATCAGATACATTTGCTTGAGAAGGAAAATGATTTAAGATGTTAAGTCTTGTTTTCTGGTAAATGACCCAAAATGAAGTAAAAAAAAAAAAAAATTAAAATGTTCCCTTTGAATTGAGTTTGTTTTCTCTTGTTTGAAGCAAAAACTCACTTCATTTTGATGTAACGTTCACAAAGCAATTTTATATTGTATGGGTAAAAAAAGATCGATTTTTCTTTTATGCCAACAATCATTAGGATATTAAGTCAAGATTATGTTCCATTAAGATATTTTGTAAATTTCCTACCATAAATATACCAAAACTTAATTTTTGATTAGTAATAGCCATTGCTAAGAACTTCATTTGGACAACTTTAAAGGTGATTTTTTTTTTCAATATTGTGATTTTTTTTTTTTTTTTTTTTTTTTTTTTTTTTTGTACCCTTAGATTAAGAGAAAAATTACATTTTTGCTCATTATTTGTCTTATTGTTTTAGTACAAATATCTCAACATTCTTTAATCAGATACATTTGCTTGAGAAGGAAAATGATTTAAGATGTTAAGTCTTGTTTTCTGGTAAATAACCCAAAATGAAGTAGATTTTTGCTTAAAAAAAAGTTTTCTCTTGTTTGAAGCAAAAACTCACTTAATTTTGATATAACGTTCAGAAAACAATTTTATATTGTATGGGTCAAAATTATCGATTTTTCTTTTATGCCAAAAATCATTAGGATATTAAGTAAAGATTATGTTCCATGAAGATATTTTGGACATTTCCTACTGTAAATATATCAAAACTTTATTTTTGTTTAGTAATATGCATTGCTAAGAACTTCATTTGGACAACTTTAAAGGCTATTTTTTTTTTTTTTTTTCTCAATATTATTATTATTATTATTATTTTTTTTTTTTTTTTTTTTTTTTTTTTTAAGATTTTTTTTTTAGCACTCTCAAATTTAATTTTTGCTCATTATTTGTCTTTTTGTTTTAGTACAAATATCTAAACATTCTTTAATCAGATACATTTCCTTGAGAAGGAAAATGATTTAAGATGTTAAGTCTTGTTTTCTGGTAAATGACCCAAAATGAAGTTAAAAAAAAAAAAAAATGTTCCCTTTGAATTGAGTTTGTTTTTTTCTAGTTTGAAGCAAAAACTCACTTCATTTTGATATAACATTCAGAAAACAATTTTATATTGTATGGGTCAAAAAGATTGATTTTTCTTTTATGCCAACAATCAAGATATTTTGTAAATTTCCTACCATAAATATACCAAAACTTAATTTTTGATTAGTAATAGGCATTGCTAAGAACTTCATTTGGACAACTTTAAAGGTGATTTTTTTTTTCAATATTGTGATTTTTTTTTTTTTTTTTTTTTTGTACCCTTAGATTAAGCGAAAAATGCCTTTATTGCTCATTATTTGTCTTGTTTTACTACAAATATCTATTTACTTGAAGGAAAATTAGTAAAGATATTAAGTCTAGTTTCCTTTTAAATGACCCAAAAAGTTTACCTGCCAATATCATTTTGACTTTGAATCTAGTTTAATTTTCTGAGCCCAATAGTAGATGTTTTCTCTTCTTTGAAGCAAAAACTCGCTTCATTTTGATATAATGTTCAGAAGGATAAAAGACTCGAGTTGCTTTTAAAATATTCACGAGTCCTTTTCCTCGAGTCTGGAGTCATTTCAGATTAAGGGTGAAGTGTAACACCGGCCCGTTTCTCTCTCCGCAGATCTTCTGCGCATGTTCTTCGACGTCCTGTACGACGAGGACGTCATCAAAGAGGAAGGCTTTTACAGATGGGAGTCCAGCAAAGACCCGGCGGAGCAGCAAGGAAAGGGCGTCGCCCTCAAATCCGTCACCGCCTTCTTCACCTGGCTCCGCGAGGCCGAGGACGAATCAGACAACAGCTAGGAGCCTAAGCCACGCCCACTAGAGATGACTGACATGGATGGGAAAAGAGGAAAATGAAACGTTTGGGAGATTTTCCACACCTTTTTACTTTTTTTTTTTTTTTTTTTTAGTTTTGTCTTTAGTTTTGACGTTTGCGCAAAAAAAAAAAAAAAAAAAAAAAGCCGTTGAACTGAAACGAAATAAAGTATTAGAGGATGACAAGCCTTATCTGCTCCGTTTATGGAATTTTAGCCGTTAGCCGTTAGCATCGCGACTTCCTCCAGTTTCCCGCTCCCGCCGTCGCCGCCGAGACGGAACGCCGATGACATCGTCGCTCGTTTGTTTATGATGTCACTTCCTGGTGACAGAACGCTGCTCAGAGTTCTATTTTTCGTTCCGAAACCCTTTATATAAATATATACATATACAAATATGAATAAATCTATTGGCGGGCGCTGATGTGGTTTTGCGCGGAGCGGCTGATTGTGTGCGTGTTGCTGTAATCGAGGAGGACCGGATTTATTGTCATTTTTTTTTGGATTTGGGATTTGGTTTAGTTCTAGTGGAGTGTTCTGAGCTCTTTTTTTTCTACGTTTTTTATGACCGAAATACATTAAAAAAATGCAAGTCGCCCCTGTCGAAGCTGGGGCTTTGAGTGTTGCTTCGAGCTCTGGGCGACGACCTTTTGACCTTTAACCTTTGACCTTTTTGCTGCTGCTGACGCTTCAGCCGACGTACGGTTCACATCACACTTCATGGAGAAACATAAACACTTGACAATGAGACTCTATTGCGCCTCTTGTGGACTTTACGAAAAACAAATCAATATTACGACTTGAAAAATTATATATAGAGAGATAAGTGTTGAAAAGGAAAAGAAAAAAAAAAAAAACGCTGGAGAATGAGAGAGAGAGAGTACGAATACTACATGCCTTTCAGCTCCCTGGAGAGCCAACTGTAAATACATGTTTTGTTTTTTGTTTTCCAATAATAAAAATGCTAACTTTAATGCCATGTATTAATTTTTTGGCTTTTTTTCCTTTATTTAATTTTTTTTTTTTTTTTTTTTTTTTTGGCGGCTTGTATAATTATCCTCCTCTAGTTATTGATTATAGTTTAATGAAATTATGTAAATATTTCTCTTTTTTTTTTTTTTTTTGCTTTAAGTATTTAATTGAGAGAAATTAATGCCTCTTTTCACATTTGAAACTGGAAAAGATAATAAAGAACATTGCAATGAAAGAAAATGACAAAGATGTGTTACTTTTCTGTTTTCAGAAAGACGCTGAGATTTTGTGACGTAAGTAGCATGGGTATATTAAATTTTGCAGTTTTCTTTCCAAAAATCATAGATAATAAGTAATTAAGTCATATTTTTGCACCCTCAGATTCCAGATTGTTCAGAAAACAATTTTATATTGTATGGGTCAAAATTATTGATTTGTCTTTTATGCCAAAAATCATTAAGATATTCAGTAAAGATCATGTTCCATGAAGATATTTTGTACATTTCCTACCGTAAATACATCAAAATGTATTTTTTGATTAGTAATATGCATTGCTAAGAACTTCATTTGGACAACTTTAAAGGTGATTTTTTGCAATACTTTTTTTTTTTCAGATTTTCAAATGGTTGTATCTTGCCCATAATTTGTCTATTTTATATATATATATATATATATATATATATATATATATATAGCCTATATAATTTTCAGAAAACAAGGAAAATGGTTTAAGATATTGAGTCTTGTTTTCTGGCAAATGACCCAAAATGAAGTGAATTTTAGCTTAAAACAAAAAAAGATTACATTTTCTGAGCTCATTGAAAAAAATGATTCATTCACATTTAAATAAAAACATTTTGTTGACTAACTTTCAACTTTTTTTTTACTTAAATGCAGCTAAAATAAATTGATTGCAACCACTTACCTTAAAAAAAATTAGTAAATTCAATCTTTTTTTTTTTTTTGGTTTTCTCTTGTTTTAAGCAATAAATTTGCCTAATTTTGATATAATGTTCAGAAAACTGTTTTAGATTGTATGGGTCAAAATTAGGATATTAAGTAAAGATCATGTTTCATGAAGATATTTTGTACATTTCCTACCATAAATACACTACCGCTCAAAAGTTTGGGGTCCGGAAGAGTTGTAATGTTTTTAAAGAAGTCTCTTCTGCTCATCAGTGCTACATTTATTTAATCAAAAATATAGAAAAAAAAACTGTAATATTGTGAAATGTTATTACAATATAAAATAATGGTTTCTATTGTAATATACTTAAAAATTTAAGTTATTCCTGTGGTGCAAAGCTGAATTTTCATCAGCCATTACTTCAGTCTAAAGTGTCACATGATCCTTGAGAAATCATTCTAATATACTGATTTATTATTAGAATTATCAATATTGGCTCTTTATTGGATTATATATTCATATTGCAACAGTTGCCCTGCAAAGTATTTATTTAGAAATTGTGATATTTTTTCAGGATTCTTTGATGAATAAAAAAGCTCAAAAGAACAGCATTTGTTCAAAATATAAATATTTTCTAACAATGTAAGTATTTGCTATCACTTTTTGTCAATTTAACACACCCTTGGTGAATAAAAGTATAAATTTCTTTCAAAAAAAAAAAGAAAAATTTACTGACCCCAAACTTTTGATCAGTAATATAAAGGCGTTTTGTTTTTTTTGTTTTTTTGTTTTTTTTATATATATATATATATATAATTTTTTTTATCCTTTTGCACCCTCAGATTTTCAAATAGTTGTATCTTGGCTGCAAAAATTTAATTTTTGCTCCTTATTGTCTTGTTTTTTTTTTAGTACAAACATTTTTTAATCAGATACATTTACCTGAGAAGGAACATGAGGTAAGATATATGAGGAAAGTCTTGTTTTCTGGTAAATGACCCCAAATGAAGTGAATTTTTTCCTAAAACAAGGACCAATACCAATATCTCATTTTTCCTTTGAACCCAGTAGTAAATGTTTTCTCTTGTTTGAAGCAAAAACTCACTTAATTTTGATATAATGTTCAGATAACTATTCACTAATTATCAATTTTTCTTGAATGCCAAAAATCATTAGGATATTAAGTAAATATCATGTTCCATGAAGATATTTCATAAATTTCCTACCATAAATATGTCAAAATTAGTAATATACATTGCTAAGAACTTCATTTGAACAACTTTAAAGGCGATTTTCTCAGTATTTTAATGGAAAGCTGTTTATTCAGCTTTTAGCTATAACTCCATTTCAAAAAAATTACCATTAAGACTGGTTTTGTGGCCCAGGGACACATATATTTTGAACTTAGTGAGTTTAGAAAACATATTTGCATTTAATTACAGACCCTGTGCCCTTACAATGAGAGTTTTCAGGATTAATCTCGTCCGTTATTATTTTATCCGCCTTATTTTTAACGTACAGCAAGAGCGGCGCCGCCATTTTTCAAATTGAGAGCGCAACTTCCGGTCTCCGCTTCCAGTTATTTTACCACAGAAAAACGGCGTGTTCTTTTGCTTAATATTGTTAATTGTTCTTTCTTAGGATATTATCATAATCAGTTTTACAATTACTGCCCTTATTCACAAATTACAGGAAATGCGTTCCGCTCGTGGCCACAAGGTGGCGCTCCAGTCTCAAATGATCAAATAAGGTTTGTTTTTCAACAGTTTGCTTTGAGAATTGTCCAGCTTTAACAGATTTTACAAGTCAGAGTTTGTTTATTTGTGTGTTAGCACTGAAATAGAGCTTTTATGTGATATTTTAAAAAGATTCACACTAGTTTTTGCTTTTAGACAAGATTGTGTTGTGATTGATGCAGGTTCATACTTTGTTCTTTGTTTAGTGTGTGAAATATAGTCAATGATTTGATAAATGAGTGTTATCTGCGTTATATAAGCCAAGCTTTTATCTGTCTGATGCTAATCTGTTGGTTTTATCCTCTTTTATGGCTCTTCATTCATAAATATCCTCATATCAGTTGCTTATAATAATCATTAAACCCTAAAGGATTGCGGTGAAGGATCAAAATCACATTTTTTTAGTACAAATATCTAAACATTTCTTAATTAAGATATATTTGTGACCCTGGAAGACAAAACCAGTTTTAAGGATCACGGGTGTATTTGTAGAAATAGCCAAAAATGCATTGTGTGGGTCAAAATGATTGATTTTTCTTTTCAGAAGTCATAGATGTTAAGTAAAGATGATGTTCCATGAAGATATTTTGTAAATTTCCTACCGTAAGTATGTCAAAAGCTCTTTCTAAGATCTTTTTTTGCTGATTTTCAATGGAAAACATATTTATTCAGCTTTAAGTTTATGTATAAAATCTATTTATTTAAAAAATAAACCCTTATGATTGGTGTTTTTGCTTGAAACAAGAACAAACTTTTAGTTTTTAGTTTAGTTTAGTTTTTTTATGGCACATATATATATATAAAAAATCATCAAAAATAGTGAAATACTATTAGAATTTAAAATGGCTGTTACTATGTAATTTATTTCTGTGATCTTGATTTGCTGCTCATGAAACATATCTGTTTATTATCAAAGTTGAAAACAGTTTTGCTGCACAATATTTTTGTGGAACCCATCATACGTTTTATTTTTAATAATTCACAGATGAGTAGAAAGTTCAAAAGAATGGCATTTATTTGAAATATGAAACCTTTGGAACATTATAAATGTCTTTACTGGCTCTACCATGTCAAAAAAAAAAAAAAAAAATATATATATATATATATATATATATATAATATTTATATATAATAATTTTTTTATAAATATATATATATATTTATATATAATTTATGTGACTAATTACTATATTATGGAGGGCGAGAAATGACTTAAGTATAAATAAATGAATTGATACATAAATGAATAAATGTAGAAGTACATAAATACATAAATTAAGGAATAAATAAATGTAGAAATACATTAATTAATAAATATATCAATTAATTAATTCATTAATACATGAATCCTGAAATAAATAAATGTAGAAATATATAAATTAATTAATCATTAAATAAATTAATTCATAAATACATACATAGCCTACATGAATGCTGAAATAAATGAATGTAGAAGTACATAAATAAAGGAATAAATAAATAAATGTAGAAAATACATGAATTATCAACAAATAAATAAATACATGATTGCTGAAATAAATAAATGTAGAAATACATTAATTATTAATTAATCAACAAACAAATAAAATAATATAAATAAATACATGAATGCTGAAATAAATAAATGTACAACTGCATAAATTAAATAATCAACAAATGAATTAATTAATAAATAAATACATGAATGCTAAAATAAATAAATGTAGAAATACATTAATTATTTAATTAATCAACAAACAAACAAAAATATATATATAATACATTTTTTATAAATATATAATATATAATTTATGTGACTAATTACTATATTATGGAGGGCGAGAAATGACTTAAGTATAAATAAATGAATTGATACATAAATGAATAAATGTAGAAGTACATAAATATATAAATTAAGGAATAAAAAATGTAGAAATACATTAATCAATAAATGAATCAATTAATTCATTAATTAATAAATACATGAATCCTGAAATAAATAAATGTAGAAATATATAAATTAATTAATCATTAAATAAATTAATTCATAAATACATACATACATGAATGCTGAAATAAATGGATGTAGAAATGCATAAATAAATGTAGATAAATAAAGGAATAAATAAATAAATGTAGAAAATACATTAATTATTTAATTAATCAACAAACAAATAAAATAATATAAATAAATACATGAATGCTGAAATAAATAAATGTAGAAATGCAAAAATGAATGAATCAACAAACAAAAAAACATGAATGTGGAAATAAATGTAGAAATGCATAAAGTAAATGTGGAAATAAATAAATGCAGATATGCACAATTGGTACAGAAATAGCACAATTAAAAAATTACACTTGACAAATTTATTTATTCATGCATTTAAATATTTATTTTCCTTTGCATTGCTCCATTTATTTATTTACATCAGTTTCATGTTTATTCATTTATTTATTTGTTGATTAATTTATGTATTTCTACATTTATTTATTTATGTATTTATTTATAATTGAAATAAAAATATATTATTGTGAAATATATATAATTTATAAAAATATATATCCTCCATACTATATTTAAATACATCCTGAATGTAATTTGATTTAAGAATGTTAACATATTTATACTGTTAAGCAAGTCAAAGATACTGAGGAAGAGATTAATTTATTACAGTAAGTTTACAGTCGCTCATTAGTGTTTATCAGGGATCATTTACGCACATGTGTTTCCAGTGTCCATGAACTCTTGGATTGTCCCTGATCTGCGTGCTGATTGGTGGAGACGGTGTTTGCATCAGCTGAGGGTCAGAGGTCGTCTGTCTGAAGGGATTTATGGTTTATCAGTTTCTTGTGTGTTTTCTGAGTGTCCGGCTGTGGTCTCGTCATGTTTGCTGTCCGTGTGTCCGTCCTCTGTTATCTTCTGTCCATGAGCTCTGGATCAGGTGAGACGCACCTCTTTATGGACTTATACCTACAAAACTAACTATTTTAATAATATGATGGGGTTTGGGATGTATTTAAATATAGTAATTAGTCACATAAATAATCTAAACATATTTTTTGTTGTTGTTTTGACACGGTAGAGCTGTCAGTTTGGCATCTGGAATTTTTTTACACTTTTTTCCCCCTAAGAAATAAATACTTTTATACATCAAGGACACATTAAATTGATTAAAATTGACAGTGAAGACATTTATAATGTTCCAAAAGATTTCTATTATAAATAAATGCTGTTCTTTTGAATTTTTATTCATCAGTGAATCATTACAAAATAAAACACATGATGGGTTCCACAAAAACATTGTGCAGCACAACTGCTTTCAGCAGTGAAAATAATCAGAAATGTTTTTAGAGCAGCAAATCAGTACATTGCAATGATTTCTGAAGGATCATGTGACATTGAAGACAAAGTAATGATGCTGAAAATTCAGTTTTGAAATTACATTTTATCAGATATGCACATAGAAAAGAGCTATTTGAAATTCTAATAATATTTCACTGCTTTTTACAGTGTATACTGTATATATACCATTAAAAAAAAATCATATTTTGGGTATTTTTAGGACATGCAACCATAGAGTATATGTGACCCTGGAAAACATAAGTGTCATTTTTTATTAGATTTGAGATTTATGCATCATCTGAAACCAAATAAATAAGCTTTCCATTAATGTTTGGTTTGTTAGGATAGGACAATATTTGAAAACTTGATATCTGAGGGTGTAAAAAATCTAAATATTGAGAAAATCACCTTTAAAGTTGTTCATATGAAGTTCTGAGCAATGCATATTACTAATCAAAAATTAAGTTTAGATGTATTTATGGTAGGAAATTGACTAAATATCTTCATGGAACATGATCTTAATATCTGAATGATTTTTGGAATAAAAGAAAAATCGATAATGCTGACCCATACAATTTAAAATAGTTTTTTTGTCTGTTCTAAAACAAGAAAAAACATCTATTAGGCTCAGAAAATTAAACTCAATTTAAAGTAAAAATGAGATTGGCAAATAAACTTAATTTTGGGTCATTTACCAGATAACAAGACACTGCAGGGGAATAGGGTAAAAAAAAATGTATTACAAAATTCGAAACACTGGATGAAGTCAGTTTCAAAATTCTTGTTTAATTTAGCAATAATGGAGTCTAAATATTTTAAGTTTTTTGGGGGCATAAAATGTATAAAATCAAGCAAATTATATATGAACAAATTCCTCCGTAAAAACCTTCAGAATATAGACAAAAATAAAAATGTAAAATTACTGAAGTGGAGATTTATGGCTCAATGTACGAGATTAAAGTCATTTTGAAAAAACAGCCAGAAATATGTATTGTAATTGAAATCTTTCGACACAAATAGATAAAGTGCTATAAAAGAAACACTTGTGTTTTTGGGTGTTTTCTTTTCACTAGTCTGAAAGAACAAACAGCCCAAAATCTGCCTTAACAGGTGCGTGAAAAAACAGTGTTTTTGCCTGCAGTGTCTCAGACAAATAATGAGCAAAACTGTAATTTTTGAAGCCGATACAACTATTTGAAAATTACTTTTTTTTTTTTTAAATCGAAATATTGAGAAAATCGCCTTTAAAGTTGTCCAAATGAAGTTCAAAACTTAAGGTTTGATGTATTAATAGTAGAAAATGCACAAAAATTTCGTTTTTTTGGTTTTTTAAAAGCATGATCTTAGAATTCCAATGATTTTGGGCATAAAATAATGCATTTTTGGCTATTGCTAAAAATATACCTGTGCTACTTAAGACTGGTTTTGTCATATTCATGGTCATTTAGTTGCATCAAACCAGCACTATATTATAAAAAAAGGTTTTGTTTTTTCTAGTAGTTTTTGGCCTGTACTGTATCTGCTGTATTATTCAGAGAGATAGAGAGGCGTATGGTTAAGTAACCATCTCCACTGAGTGGACGAGCGCTTTTCATCTCTAAAAAGTGTGTGGGTTTGAGTTTTGAGCTGTTTTTTCTAATTAATGCCTGCGGCGCGTGAATTCAATGCACCCCGGTCCACTTTCAAGAGGATCCACTCCACATCAAAGTCATTTGGAGTCGTTCTGAAGGGTTCCTGCGCTTCTGTCTTCAGACAGCTGCTCTCTTTCATTCACTGGCATCGCTTTCCCAGGAGAAATGTCTTGGAAGCAGGAGATTTCTGTTCATTTGATCTCTCACTGCTGTCTGGGAGAAATGATTGGGGTATTAGAGATCTCACAAACCACAGAATAAAACTCCAGCATGTATGAATTTCTATGTGTGTGTGTCAGTTTCCCCCTGTGGTTGCTTTTGGACACTGTAGATTATATAATGACATAATATATATAGAGCTTTACAGGTGAAATTCTCCCTTTAACCATTCATTCATTTTTAAATTCAACCTGAATGGTCTTTTCAACCGAAATCTGAAAATAGAAAATCGAATAAAAGTGGTGTTTTATATTTATTTATTTATTTGTTTGTTTCTATATTATTGTAGTATTTATTAATATTTTGAATTAGATTTTATTTTTAATATTCTGTAAAACATAAAAATGAAAAAGGACATGCAGTTCTTTCAGGACAGTGACATTTCAGTTTTATTTATATAGTATTTCGTAATATTTATTACGAGCTATTACAAGATTTTTATATAGTTTTCATTTTGGTTTAAGTTGTAGTAATTTTATGTTCTTTTGTCATTTTTATTATTTTTGTTCTAATTATATTTGTTTATATCTTTAATTTATAACTTTTTAGTTATTATTTTTATTATTTAGTTTTTTATTTTTAAGAATTGAAGTACTTATTTCAGTTGGTTACTAAAGCAACATTTCTAATTTTTGTTTATGTTTAAGTTTGTTTTTCATCACATATTTGTATTTTATTATAGTTTGAATTAGTTTCAATAAGTGAAAACAATCTTGCAATCACTTTAGTTTTAGTACTCAATGACAACATTTTAGATGCATTAACAAATAAACTTAAAATTGCCTATAAAAGGTTCCTTTTTATCTTAAAAATAAAAAAAAGTCAACTGAAGAAAGAAAGTGAAAATGCTTCTTGATGAGAAGAAGGTTAAACCTGAGTGTTTGAGAGTGGAGCAGAGGAGAGGGAACTCATTTTGGAAGTTGTTTTTATATTGATATCTTGCACAAAACTAATTTGTGTAAAATTTGTTTGTCTTTCTCTCAGTTGAAGAGGAGAATCCAGAGTTCTGGAGGAGTTCAGCTCAAAACACACTGCGTTCGGCTCTGAACAGGAATCTCAACACTAATGTGGCCAAAAATGTTGTGCTGTTTCTGGGTGACGGTAAGAAGAATGTTTTACAACCTTCAGTAAAGTGCTTAAGATTAAGGTGAAAGACTGCAAGTGATTTTTTATTTTATTTTATTAAAATTTAACTAATACATATCACTATGCTTCCTCAGCTGATTACATTAAGTACATAACAGTAATACAGTACACAGCACATTAAGACAATTGTTTTACATTACAAGTTTTCTGAAATGTTATGTTTACCTATGTAAATGAGGCATTGTCTAGTTTAATTTTACTTATTTGCACACATTTTTATGGTATAAATCTAAGCATTGAATAAAGTCAGAATTCTTGTTCAAAATGTCAAAGATTTTTACTGTGAGGATTTTGGATTTATCTTTTTATCACTTTATAAATCAGAAAATACCATGTTTTGGATTAAAATCAGTGTGAATGATAAATGAACAAACCCCTCAGTAAAAACCTTCGGAATATAGACAGAAATAAAACTCTAAGTTTTGGTGTATGTAAGTGCTGTTGAAGTAGAGAAAAAACTCTTTAAAGATATGTGTTGTAATTGACATCTTGTTAGACGTAAATAGATAAAGTGCAATAATAAAACCATGTGAATGATATATAAACAAACCCCTCAGTAAAAACTTTCAGAATATAGATAGGAATAAAACTGTAAGTTTTGGTATATGTTAGTGCTGCTGAAGTAGAGAAAAAACTCTTTAAAGATATGTATTGTATTTGAAACCTATAGATGCAAATAGATAAAGTGAAAAAAAAATTTAAAACCATGTGAATGACATATAAACAAACCCCTCAGTAAAAACTTTCATAATATGAATATGAATAAAACTCTAAGTTTTGGTGTATGTAAGTGCTGCTGAAGTAGAGAAAAAACTCTTTAAAGATATGCATTGTAATTGACATCTATAGACGTAAATAGATAAAGTGCAATAATAAAACCATGTGAATGATATATAAACAAACCCCTCAGTAAAAACCTTCAGAATATAGATAGGAATAAAACTCTAAGTTTTGGTGTATGTAAGTGCTGCTAAAGTAGAGAAAAAACTCTTTAAAGATATGTATTGTAATTGACATCTATAGACGTAAATAGATCAAGGGCAATAATAAAACCATTTGAATGATATATAAACAAACCCCTCAGTAAAAACCTTCGGAATATAGACAGAAATAAAACTCTAAGTTTTGGTGTATGTAAGTGCTGCTGAAGTAGAGAAAAAACCCTTTAAAGATATGTATTGTAATTGACATCTATAGACGTAAATAGAAAAAGTGCAATAATAAAACCATGTGAATGATATATAAACAAACCCCTCAGTAAAAACCTTCAGAATATAGACAAAAATAAAACTCTAAGTTTTGGTGTATGTAAGTGCTGCTGAAGTAGAGAAAAAACTCTTTAAAGATATGTATTGTAATTGACATCTATAGACGTAAATAGATAAAGTGCAATAATAAAACCATGTGAATGATATATAAACAAACCCCTCAGTAAAAACCTTCAGAATATAGATAGGAATAAAACTCTAAGTTTTGGTGTATGTAAGTGCTGCTAAAGTAGAGAAAAAACTCTTTAAAGATATGTATTGTAATTGACATCTATAGACGTAAATAGAAAAAGTGCAATAATAAAACCATGTGAATGATATATAAACAAACCCCTCAGTAAAAACTTTCAGAATATAGATAGGAATAAAACTGTAAGTTTGGGTGTATGTTAGTGCTGCTGAAGTAGAGAAAAAAACTCTTTAAAGATATGTATTGTATTTGAAACCTATAGACGCAAATAGATAAAGTGAAAAAAAAAGTAAAACCATGTGAATGACATATAAACAAACCCCTCAGTAAAAACTTTCATAATATGAATATGAATAAAACTGTAAGTTTTGGTGTATGTAAGTGCTGCTAAAGTAGAGAAAAAACTCTTTAAAGATATGTATTGTAATTGACATCTATAGACGTAAATAGATAAAGTGCAATAATAAAACCATGTGAATGATATATAAACAAACCCCTCAGTAAAAACTTTCAGAATATAGATAGGAATAAAACTGTAAGTTTTGGTGTATGTAAGTGCTGCTAAAGTAGAGAAAAAACTCTTTAAAGATATGTATTGTAATTGACATCTATAGACGTAAATAGATAAAGTGCAATAATAAAACCATGTGAATGATATATAAACAAACCCCTCAGTAAAAACTTTCAGAATATAGATAGGAATAAAACTCTAAGTTTTGGTGTATGTAAGTGCTGCTAAAGTAGAGAAAAAAAACTCTTCAAAGATATGTATTGTAATTGACATCTATAGACGTAAATAGATAAAGTGCAATAATAAAACCATGTGAATGATATATAAACAAACCCCTCAGTAAAAACTTTCAGAATATAGATAGGAATAAAACTCTAAGTTTTGGTGTATGTAAGTGCTGCTAAAGTAGAGAAAAAACTCTTTAAAGATATGTATTGTAATTGACATCTATAGATGTAAATAGATAAAGTGCAATAATAAAACCATGTGAATGATATATAAACAAACCCCTCAGTAAAAACCTTCAGAATATAGACAGAAATAAAACTCTAAGTTTTGGTATATGTTAGTGCTGCTAAAGTAGAGAAAAAACTCTTTAAAGATATGTATTGTAATTGACATCTATAGACGTAAATAGATAAAGTGCAATAATAAAACCATGTGAATGATATATAAACAAACCCCTCAGTAAAAACTTTCAGAATATAGATAGGAATAAGACTGTAAGTTTTGGTATATGTTAGTGCTGCTGAAGTAGAGAAAAAAACTCTTTAAAGATATGTATTGTATTTGAAACCTATAGACTCAAATAGATAAAGTGAAAAAAAAATGTAAAACCATGTGAATGACATATAAACAAACCCCTCAGTAAAAACTTTCATAACTTGAATATGAATAAAACTGTAAGTTTTGGTGTATGTAAGTGCTGCTAAAGTAGAGAAAAAACTCTTTAAAGATATGTATTGTAATTGACATCTATAGACGTAAATAGATAAAGTGCAATAATAAAACCATGTGAATGATATATAAACAAACCCCTCAGTAAAAAACCTTCAGAATATAGACAGAAATAAAAACCTTCGGAATATAGACAGAAATAAAACTCTTAAGTTTTGGTTTATGTAAGTGCTGTTGAAGAAGAGAAAAAAACTATTTAAAGATATGTATTGTAATTGAAATATATAGACGTAAATAGATAAAGTGCAATAATAAAACCATATGAATAAAAACTTTTTTGAATATAGACAGAAAAAACTCTTATTTTTGGTGTATGTAAGTGCTGCTGAAGAAGAGAAAAAAAGCTCTTTTTAAGATATGTATTGTATTTGAAACCTATAGACGCAAATAGATAGAAGTGAAAAAAAAATTTTTAAAACCATGTGAATGACATTTAAACAAACCCCTCAGTAAAAACTTTCATAATATGAATATGAATAAAACTGTAAGTTTTGGTGTATGTAAGTGCTGCTAAAGTAGAGAAAAAACTCTTCAAAGACATGTATTGTAATTGAAATCTACAGGCAAACAGAAAACGTATAATAGAATTAACACTTAAATATGTATTTTGGATGTTTTCTTTCCACTAGACTAGAAGACTATAATATTATAAAAGCAATATAGACCAAAATGAAAGTGAAAACTGTAGTGTTTTGCCTTAAAGCTCAGCACACAAACTATGCATCAGCCAATCAGATTAGGCCATTTCAGACGTTTGTGTGCGATATGCAGTGAGCAGCCTGTGGATGTGATGATGGAGTGTGTTTTTATTTTTTATTAATTTGGACAGGTATGGGTATAACCACCATCACCGCTGCACGGATCCTGAAGGGTCAGTTACAGAACCGCTCTGGAGAGGAGACCGTCATGAATATGGACACCTTCCCGTATGTGGGTCTGTCTAAGGTAACAAACAGGTTTCCTTAAGTCTATCATTGGTCAGTCAAACAAATAGATCTGCCCACAAACTCACCCCATTGGTTGAGCCAGAATCAATGTTTTAAAAAAGTGTCAGTTTCACTCTTCACAATATCAATAAGTTATTTTAGTATTATTAAATACTATTATAGTTTTTATTCATATTTTTAATTTGCTTTTATTTGATATATTTTCAGTTTTCATTTTAATTTGATATCATTCTTAATAATTTTGTTATGTGCTTGTGTTTTTTTGAAAATATTACTGTTAAGTTTTAATTTATTTTTAATTCAGTTTTAATTTTAGTAGTTTTGATTTATTTCCAGTTTGTAATTTTAGTTGCCAAGGCAAAATTGAAATTAAATGTCATCTAATATTTAAATTGAATTCCAGTTAACTTAAATTTTAGTTAAATTAATATTTTAGTATTGCTTGCATACTATCATAGTTTTTTATGAATATTTTGTTTACATGAATTAAGTTATATTTTCATTTTAATTTCATTTTAAATAATTACGTGTTTTGTCATTTATATTAGTTTTTTTGTTTATTTTCTACCAGTTAGTAATTTTAGTGCTTCCACTTAAATTGATTTCAGTTCCAATTGCAATATTTTTAAAGTTTGTTTAGTCTAAGTTTTTCATCTTTAACTTTAGTTAAATTAATTTAAATTATTTTATTAAAATGTTTTAGTTTTAGTTATAGTTCCACAATTATTTAAGTAATTTTATATACTATAAATAGTTTATTATATAAACTATTTTTTTTATTTTGTTTTTAGTATTATTTATGTGCTTTTGGCATTATTTTCCCAGTTAACAGTTTTAGTATTTCAACTTAAGTTGGCAAGGCAACATTTCTAAGTTTAAGTCTTGCATCTAATATTTATGTTTTAGTTCAATTAAAAAAGGTTTGTAATAATTTTAGTTGTAGTTAAATGATTATTTTAGTATTATTTATATACTATATATTTTTTTATTCCTTTTATGTGCTTTTGGCATTTTTAAAATCTTTTTTATTCTTATTTATTTCCAGTTAGTAATTTTAGTGCTTAAACTTATTTCAGTTATTTGCCAATACAGCATTTTTGTTTAATGTTCATATAATATTTACTCTAACTTTTTTCCCATTTCCTTTATAACCCATGCATCAAACTATTAGTGACTGTAAATGTGTGTGTTTGCAGGTGTATTCGGTGAATTTTCAGATTCCTGACAGCGCGTCGACGGCTACAGCGTATCTGTGTGGAGTCAAAACCAACCTGAACACTGTAGGTGTGAGCGCAGCCGCTCGCAGCGGTGTGTGTAGCTCACAGAAAGGCAACGAGGTGACGTCCATCCTCAAATGGGCTAAAGATGCAGGTACACCAACAGAGGATTTCACTCTTAAACTAGAACTTGAGAAAGCCGGACCAGAAAGTTTAAAAAGTTTAAATTAAGTTTGATGGTTTTAAGTCTAAAATAGTTTGAAGTTTAAAGTAGTTTTAAGGCTTAAAGTTTGATAGATAAATAAATTATGCAGTAA
The DNA here is from genome assembly GCF_049309525.1 of Garra rufa. Taxonomy (NCBI): domain Eukaryota; kingdom Metazoa; phylum Chordata; class Actinopteri; order Cypriniformes; family Cyprinidae; genus Garra; species Garra rufa. The sequence continues at coordinate 1,539,157 of NC_133374.1, forward strand.
AATATAATGCTGGGTCTCAGGAGGATAAATATATACAGTGCCTTGCAAAAGTATTCATTTTTTTTCACATTTTGTATTGTTGCAGCATTATGTTAAACTGCTTTAAATTAGTTTTCCCCCACATCAATTTACACTCCATACACCATAATAATGACAAAGCAAAAAACAGATTTGCAAATTTTACAAATCTATTAAAAATAAAACACTGAAATAAGTAGATTGCATAAGTATTCATACCCTTAACTCAGTACATAGTTGAAGCCCCTTTACAGCCTCAAGTCTTTTTGGGTCTGATGTGACAAGCTTTGCACATCTGCATTTGGCAATTATCTGCCATTCTTTGCCTCACCTTTTCACCTCTCCATCTCTGTCAGCTTGGATGGGGGCTGGCAGACATTTTCTAGAGTCCTAGTTGCTCCAATCGTCTTCCATTATGGAGAATGCTTCTGTGAACCGTCAATGCAGCAGATTTGTTTCTGAACTCTTCTCTAGATCATCGCCTTAACGCAAGTCTATCACTGAGCTCTACAGGCAGTTATCTTGGTTTTTGCTCTGAGATGCATTTTCAGCTGTTAGACCTTTTCTGAGAGGTGTGTGCCTTTCTAAATCAGACTCATTCGAATGAATTTGCCACAGTTTAACTCCACTCCAAGTGTAGGAACATCTAGAAGCAATATGAATGCTCCTGAGCTAAATTTCGAGTGTCCCAGAAAAGGGTATGAATACTTAAGCAACGGTATCTTTTCAGTTTTTTGTTACAAACCTGTTTTGTGCTTTGTCATTATGGTGTATGAGATGTAGATTGATGTGGGAAAAAAAGTAATTTAAAGCAGTTTTACATAATGCTGCAACATAACTAAATGTGAAAAAAATAAAGGGGTGTGAATACTTTTGCAAGGCACTGTACATGCATAATATGTATTAATATCATAAATCAGAGCACGACTGATGTGTGTTTCTCTTAAGGTAAATCTGTGGGAATAGTGACGACAACACGTGTTCAACACGCCACGCCTGCTGCTTCATACGCCCACAGCGTCAGCCGGACCTGGTACAGCGATGCCGACCTGCCCTCGTCTGCCGTCACAGAAGGCTGTGTGGATATCGCCTCGCAGCTGCTCCGAAACACAGACATAGACGTGAGAGAGACGTTTGACACTGTTTGCATTTATATCAGAAGTGCAACATGGCCATGTTAAAGCAGTAGTTGTGCTCATCCTCAGGTCATTCAAGATTAGGATCAGATTTGTAGACATGTGTCATTCCATCACTTGCTCACCAATGGATCCATTGCAGTGAATGGGTGCCGTCAGAATGAGAGTCCAAACGGCTGATAAAAACATCACAATAATCCACAAGTAATCCACGCCACTCCAGTCCATCAGTGAACATCTGGAGAAGACAAAAGCTGAAACAAATCCAGCATTAAGATGTTTTTAACAAAAATATGAGTCCATAATCCATATCAAAGCTTCCGCCAGTGAAAAAAGTCCATCTTTTGTTGTCTCTCACATCAAAATTCACCTACATAATTGTTTAGAGCTGTTTTTGCTTTAAGCGGTGCTTGATCTGTGCAGATTTCTCTCCTGATTCAGACCAGACCACTTTTTTTTTTACTGAAGGAAGTGTTTTTAGGGATTATGGACTTAGTTTTAAAAAACAATGTCTTAAAGATAGATTTGTTTCTTAGAAACACGCAGCTTTTGTTTTCTCAAGATGTTCGCTGAAGGACTGGAGTGGTGTGGATTACTTGTGGATTATTGTGATGTTTGGACTCTCATTCTGACGGCACCCATTCACTGCAATGGATCCATTGGTAATCCACACCACTCCGGTCCATCAGTTAACATCTTAAGAAGACAAGAGCTGAAACAAATCCATCAAGACGTTTTTATCTAAAATACGAGTCTATAATCCATAATAACGCTTCCTCCAGTGAAAAAGTGGTCTGGTCTGAATCAGGAGAGAAATCTGCACAGATCAAACACCGTTTACAAGACAAAACAGTCCTAAACAACAAATATGTGGCTGGATTTTGATGTGAGAGAAAACAGAAGATGGACTTTTTAAAAATAGAAAAGAATCATAAAGCGACAGAAAGAACTGTAAAAACACTTGGAAAAAAAATAAAACGATATAAAAAACTGTAAAATGATAGAAAGAATTAAATAGAATAAATAAAATATTTCAAAAGATAAAACGATAAAACATTAGAAAAATTGACAAAGTATGATAAAATCGTAGAAAGAACTATAAAATGACAGAAAGAACAATAAAACACTAATAAGATGATAGAAAGAACTGTAAGATAGAAAAAAATTATAAAAAAGAACCATAAAATGATAGAATGACTGATAGAAAAATATTAAACAATGATAGAAAAGACATTAGAAAGAAAAATACAATGACAGAAGGAATGATAAAACAATAGAATTTGTCATCAGATCTGTAGAAATGTGTGATTTCCTCACTGTCTCACCAATGGATCCTCTGGAGTGAATGGGTTCCGTCAGAATGTTAAAGTTTAGAGCTGTTTTGTCTCGTAAACGGTGCTTGATCTGTGCAGATTTCTCTCCTGATTCAGACCAGACCACTTTTTCACTGGAGGAAGCGTTATTATGAATTATGGACTCGTATTTTAGTTAAAAACATCTTAAAGATGGGTTTGTTTCTTACAAACATGCATCTTTTGTCTTCTCCAGATGTTAACTGATGGACTGGAGTGGTGTGGATTACTTGTGGATTTTTGTGATGTTTTTATCAGCTGTTTGGACTCTCATTCTGACGGCACCCATTCACTGCAGTGGATCCATTGATAATCCACAATACTCGTCCAGTCCATCAATTAACGTCTAGTGAAGCTAGAAGTTGTGTGTTTGTAAGACATGAATCCATAATTAAGATGTTTTTAACTTCAAACTGTTGTTTCCAGCTAAAATATGAGTCCATAATCTATAATAACACTTCCTCTATTGAAAAAATCCAGGAAAATGACTTTAAAAAAAAAAGAAAAGAACCATAAAATGACCAAAAGAAAACTGTAAAATGACCGAAAGAATGATAGAAAGAACGATAGAAAGAACCATAAAACAATAAAAAGACACACAAAAAAAAATTTCTCCAAATCTGATGAACAAACAAACTCATTTAGAAATTGTTTACTGTAGTCGTATCATTTGCACTCAGTGTTCTTTTACCTGATGAAACCTTGAGAGCAAACAGATGACTTTGTGCACATGCAGGTGATCATCGGAGGAGGACGGAAGTACATGACGCCTAAAGGGTTTCCCGATCCGGAGTATCCCGCAGATCTGAGCGCACAGGGAAAGAGAGAAGACAACAGAAACCTCATAGATGAGTGGCTGAGCATGAAGGAGGGAAAGGTGAGGAGAACCAGAAGAGCATCTGGTTTATTAATAAAAAAGTAAACATTTTGATATCTTAAAGAATGCTGAAAACATATTTCAGCATCATCTTTACATGCAATATTTCTGATAAATGTGTAGGTTGCGAGATACGTGTGGAATAAGACGGACTTTGATGCTGTGGATCCTGAAAAAACTGATTATCTGATGGGTGAGAGGCATTTATAAAGATAAAAACAAATGGGTTTGAGTTTCTAAACCAGAGCAACTGAGCTCATGAGCTTCATACAAGTTTTTGTTAATATTTTTAATTAAGCTTGATTTACATTTTAATTTTAGTTTAATTTTGTAGCCATTTTGTTGTATGCGTTTGTTTTTTTTTTAATATTAATATTTAGGTATAAATTCTTTTTTATATTCATTTAAGTTCTTTTTTTATTGTTTATTTCCAGTTAGTTACTTAAACTTATTTCAGTTAGTTACCAAGACAACATTTTACATTTTTATTTAGTTTACGTTTTTCAGGTAATATATTTTATATTTATTTTATTTTTTAAATATTTTAAATACTTATTATTGTTATCTTTATTTATACTACTTAATCTTTTTTTAATAAAAACAAAAAAAACATAACTTTAGTCCTAACAATTAAAATGTTTATAAAACTATATTTTATCTTTCTTTCAGTTAAAATAACCCTAACTCTGACTATAACAATTAAAATGTTTTATTGTTTTTTTTATTTGCATTAATTTGTAATATCTATAATATTTATGACATTAATTTTTATTTGTTTTATTTAAATTTTATTTTTAATATTTATATTTATTACATTTATTTTTATTTAAGTTTTATTTTAATTACAATAACCAAACTTTTTTCTAATATTATTTTATTTGTATTTATTTGTAATATTTATCATATTTATTATATTATTTGTATTTAATCTTTCAAGTAACTCTAACGATAGCAATTAAAATGTTTTTAACAATTTCTTTATTTCATTTTTTTTTTGAATATTTACAATATTATTTTATTATAGTTTTATATTTTATATTTCTCTAACCTTAACAATTCAAATGTTTTTAATAATTTTATTTTATGTGTAATATTGATCATATTTACTACATTTATTTTAATCTTTCAGTTAAAATCCATCTAACTCTAACCCTAGCAATTAAAATGTTTTTAACAATTTTACTTTATTTATTTATTTATTTTTTTTAAATATGTACAATAGTTATTATATATATTTTTTATTTAATCTTTCATTTAAAATAACCCTAACTCTAATTATAACATTACATAATGTTTGTAAAAATTGTAAGTTTAAATTTATAATATTTACTACATTTATTTGTATTTATTCTAATATTTATTTTGAATAAAAATAACCCTGTCTTGATGAAGATTTCAAATGAACTTTTAACAAAAATGTTGACATTTTTTGGTCTCTCCAGCTCTATTTGAGCCGGGTGATCTTCGGTTTGATGTGGAGAGAGATCCCAATATGGATCCGTCCATCTCAGAAACCACAGAAAAAGCCATTCAGATCCTGAGGAAAAATCCCAACGGATTCTTCCTGCTGGTGGAAGGTAATCAATTTACAAACAACCAACCCATCCCCAAATCCATTCCAAAATCAATCAGAATTTATGAATAAACCATGTGCAATAGTTTAGCAGCACTGTCTGATGATTTAAACACTATAAATTAAAATCTCACACATTTATCAATCAGACCTGATCAGATTTGTATCCTTTCACAGGCGGTCGTATCGATCAGGGACATCATGACAGTCGCGCTTCCATGGCGCTGCATGAGGCGGTTGCCCTCGATGAAGCTATCGCCCGCGGACTGGCGCTGACCAATGAGGAGGAGACTCTGACGGTCGTCACGGCTGACCACTCCCACGCCTTTACCTTCAACGGATACCCCTTCAGAGGAAACAGCATTCTGGGTATGTTTCTGTTCGCTAGTACTGACCTGAATAAGATATTTCACATAAAAGATGTTTAAATATAGCCCACAAGAGCCCACTTGACTCTTAATACTTCACTTTGTCTAGTGATAGTTGTTCATGAGTCCCTTGTTTGTCCTGAACAGTTCAACTGCCTGCTGTTCTTCAGAAAAATCCTTCAGCTTCCACAAATTCTTTGGTTTTTCCATCATTTTTGTCTATTTGAACCCTTTCCAACAATGACTGTATGATTTTGAGATGCATCTTTTCACACTGAGGACAACTGAGGGACTCATATGCAACTATTACAGAAGGTTCAAACACTCACTGATGCTCCAGAAGGAAAAACCATGCATTAGGAGACGGGGTGAAAACTTTTGAACAGAATTCGAGATGTGTACATTTTTCTTATTTTGCCTAAATATCGTATTTTTTCATTTAGTACTGCCTTTCAGAGGCTACAGATACATGTTTTCCAGAAGACAAAATTAATTAAATTTACCCTGATCTTCAAATTCAAAATGTTTTCACTCCCCGGCTCTTCATGCATGTTTTTTTCTTCTGGAAGCGCTCCGATTGTTTCAAACTTAAACTCGGTCTTCCAGTTCAAAAAGACAGTTTAAATGAGCCATTCATTTGCAAATTTCAACATCAGACTTTAAAGCAGGTTTACCAATCATTTAATCGGAAATTTGCATATCATCGTGAATTATTTTATTCAGATTGGGACTTCGCAGCGGGTTCATGAATCTTTAGATTCAGATCAAAATTTCAAAGCATGAATCACGAATCATTTGATTCAGATCAAGACTTCGTAGCGGGTTCGTGAATCTTTTGTTTTAGATCAGAATTTTGAAGCGTGACTCACAAATCATTTCATTGAAACTTTGCATATTGCAGATCATTTGATTCAGATTGGGCCTTCGGAGCGGGTTTGTGAATCTTTTGATTCAGATTGGAATTTCGAATTTGAATCGTGAATCATTTGACTGGAACTTTGTGTATCGCGAATCATTTAATTTAGATTGAGACTTTGGAGCGGGTTCGCAAATCATTTGATTCAGATCGGAAATTCGAAGTGCAAATTGCAAATCATTTGATCAGATATTCGCATATCATGAATCATTTGATTCAGATCAAGATTTTGGAGCGGGTTCATGAATCTTTTTATTCAAATTGCAAATCATTTGATCGGAACTTTGCGAATCATTTGATTCAGATTGGGCCTTCGGAGTGCGTTCATGAATCTTTTGATTCAAATTGTGACTTTCGGAGTTTGAATAATTTGACTGGAACTTTGTGTATCGCGAATCATTTGATTCAGATCGAGACTTTGGAACGGATTCTCAAATCATTTCATTCAGATCGGAATTTCGAAGTGCAAATTGCAAATCATTTGATCAGATATTCGCATATCGTGAATCATTTAATTCAGATCGAGACTTCAGAATGGGTTTGTGAATCTTTTAATTCAAATCAGAATTTCAAATTGTGAATCATTTGATCTGAACTTAACGTATTGCGAATCATTTGATTCAGATTGGGCCTTCGGAGTGGGTTCATGAATCTTTTGATTCAGATCGTATTTTCAAAGCGTGAATCATGAATCATTTGATTCAGATTGGCACTTTAGCGTGAGTTTGTAAATTATTTGATTCAGATTGGGACTTTGAAGCAGGTTTGTGAATCATTTAATCGGAACTTCATGTATCACAAATCATTTGATTCAGATCGGGAATTTGAGCAGGTGCGTGAATCTTTTGATTCAGATCAAAATTCCGAAGCGTGAATCACAAATCATTTGATTCAGATCGGAATTTTAAAGCGTGAATCATGAATCATCGCACATATAACAAATCATTTGATTCAGATTGGGCCTGCGGAGAGGGTTCATGAATCATTTGATTTAGATTAGAATTTCGAGGCGTAAATTGTGAATAATTTGACTGGAACTTTGTGTCATAATTTCAGATCATAATTTCAGAATGAGAATCACAAATTTTTTAATCAGAACTTTGCATATCGCAAATCATTTGATTCAGATCGAGACTTTGGAGCTGGTTCATGAATCATTTGATTCAGATCAGAATTTCGAAGTGCAAATTGCGAATCATTTGATCAGATATTCGCATTTCACAAATTATATGATTTAGATCGACACTTTGAAGTGGGTTTGTGAATCTTTTGATTCAAAACAGAATTTCAAATCGCAAATCAGAACTTTGCGTATCGCAAATGATTTGATTCAGATCAAGACTTCAGAGCAGGTTTGTAAATCTTTTGATTCAGATCGGAATTTCAAAGCGTGAATCACAAATAATTTGATCGGAACTTCGTATATCATTTGATTCAGATCAAGACTTTGGAGTATGTTTGTGAATCTTTTGATCAAAATCAGTATTTCAAATCACAAATCATTTAATCAGAACTTTGCGTATCACTAATCATTTAATTCAGATCGAGACTTTGGAGCGGGTTCGCAAATCATTTGATTCAGATCAGAATTTCAAGGTGCAGATTGCAAATCATTTTTATTTAGATATTCGCATATCACAAATCATTTGATTCAGATCAGGACTTTGGAGCGGGTTTGTGAAACTTTTGATTCAGCCCAGAATATCGAACTGCAAATCGCAAATCATTTGATTCAGATCGAGACTTCAGAGCGGTTAATGAATCTTTTGATTCAAATCATGAATCATTTGAATGGAACTTTGCATATCACGAATTATTTGATTCAGATCGGGACTTTAGAGCTGGTTCGTGAATCATTTGATTCAGATCAGAATTTCGAAGTGCAAATTGCAAATCATTTGATCAGATATTCGCATATCATTTGATTCAGATCAAGACTTTGGAGTACGTTTGTGAATCTTTTGATTCAAAACAGAATTTCAAATCGCAAATCATTTAATCTGAACTTCACGTATCGCAAATGATTTGATTCAGATCAAGACTTCAGAGCAGGTTTGTAAATCTTTTGATTCAGATCGGAATTTCAAAGTGTGAATCACAAATAATTTGATCGGAACTTCGCATATCATTTGATTCAGATCAAGATTTTGGAGCGGGTTCGCAAATCATTTGATTCAGATCGAGACTTCAGAGCGGTTAATGAATCTTTTGATTCAAATCATGAATCATTTGAATGGAACTTTGCATATCACGAATTATTTGATTCAGATAGGGACTTCGAAGCAAAAATTGCGAATCATTTAATCGTAACTTGGCATATCATGAATCTTTTGATTCAGATCATAATTTCGCAGCATGTATCGTGAATCATTTGATCTAAACTTAGCATATCATGAATCATTTGATTCGGATTGAGCAGGTTCATAAATCTTTTGATTCAGATCGAAATTTCGAAGCGTCAATCATTTAATCAGCACTTTGTGTATCGCAAATCATTTGATTCAGATCGAGACTTTAGAGCTGGTTCGTGAATCTTTTGATTCAGATCGGAATTTCAGAATGAGAATCACAAATCATTTAATCAGCACTTTGCGTATCGTAAATCATTTAATTCAGATCGAGACTTTAGAGCTGGTTCGTGAATCATTTGATTCAGATCAGAATTTCGAAGTGCAAATTGCGAATCATTTGATCAGATATTCGCATATCATTTGATTCAGATCAAGACTTTGGAGTACGTTTGTGAATCTTTTGATTCAAAACAGAATTTCAAATCGCAAATCATTTAATCAGAACTTCGCGTATCGCAAATGATTTGATTCAGATCAAGACTTCAGAGCAGGTTTGTAAATCTTTTGATTCAGATCGGAATTTCAAAGTGTGAATCACAAATAATTTGATCGGAACTTCGCATTTCATTTGATTCAGATCAAGATTTTGGAGCGGGTTCGCAAATCATTTGATTCAGATCGAGACTTCATAGCGGTTAATGAATCTTTGGATTCAAATCATGAATCATTTGAATGGAACTTTGCATATCACGAATCATTTGATTCAGATAGGGACTTCGAAGCAAAAATTGCGAATCATTTAATCGTAACTTGGCATATCATGAATCTTTTGATTCAGATCATAATTTCGCAGCATGTATCGTAAATCATTTGATCTAAACTTAGCATATCACGAATCATTTGATTCGGATTGAGCAGGTTCATAAATCTTTTGATTCAGATCGAAATTTCGAAGCGTCAGTCATTTAATCAGCACTTTGTGTATCGTAAATCATTTGATTCAGATCGAGACTTCGGAGCGGGTTCGTGAATCATTTGATTCAGATCGTAATTTCAGAATGAGAATCACAAATCATTTAATCAGAACTTTGCGTATCGCAAATCATTTGATTCAGATTGAGACTTTGGAGCAGGTTCGTAAATCATTTGATTCAGATCGAAACCTCAGAGCAGGTTTGTGAATCTTTTTATTAAGTAAACTTTTGAACAGGGTCATTTTTATAAATTCAACTATTATCTTCTCTTGTGGACTATATGTAAACATCTTTTATCTGAAATATCTCATTCAGGTCAGTACTAAATACACAATAACATGCATTTTGTACGATCCTCTTATTTTGATCAAATTCTGACTCAATTCTGAATCATCTCAATTCTCAATTCTCATGTTGTTTCTCAGGAAAGTCTCCACTCTTTGCCATGGACCTTTTACCCTACACAACTCTGATGTACGGAAACGGACCGGGACACAAAATCACCAACAACAAGCGTCCAGACATCCGTGATGTTGACACCAGTAAGAATCTCACATTTCATCTCTTATATTATGATATTATGTGGGCGTTTATTCCATTCTCTCTCTCAGCCGCTGACGACTACGTTCAGCAGTCGGCCGTCCCGCTGGATTCTGAGACCCACGGAGGCGAGGACGTGGCTCTGTTTGCCCGCGGCCCCATGGCTCATCTCTTCCAGGGTGTTTTTGAGCAGAACTATATCGCACATGCAATGGCATACGCATCCTGCGTCGGCACCAATCAGGAACACTGCGCTGTCACTGCTCAAACTGAAATTCCCTTCACATGCACTGATGTGGGAGGCTCCGCCCCCGACACGCCCCTCTGCACTTTGATGACAGTGATGCTGAGCATATTAATGAGCGTTTTACTGCACTGAGACTGAGCAATCAATCATAATCTGAGCATATCAAGCCTTTAGTCAAGAAAACCCTTTAATTATAAGATTTGGGGAGTCTAAACGAAAAAACAAAACAAAAAAAATGAAATGGCAAATGCATCACATGTTTTTTTTCCACATCTTGCATTAAGGCGAGACACTGCAGGTGAATAGGGTAAAAAAAATAACTAATAGGTATCGCCTTACTTATTGAGTTGATCGATTCCATTGATAATTGCAAACATTTTTTGTATTACAAGTTTTCTAAAATGTTAGGATTAAATATGCAAATGAGGCAATATTTAATTAAATAAATGCAAATTTGCATACATTTCTAGTACAAAAATCTAAACACTGGATGAAGTCAGTTTCAAAATTCTTGTTTAATTAAAATTTTTGACATATTAGAGTCAAATGTTTTTACAGAGGTGATTTTGTCACGCCGTAATTCAGAAAATACTTAGAACGGGCATAAAACGATATATTTTTCACAGTTTTTGAGAAATAAAATGTTGTATAAAATCAAGCCAATTCTATATGAACAAATCCTTCAGGATATAGACAGGAATAAAAATGCAAAGTTCAGTGTGTGTAAGTGCAACTGAAGTGGAGATTTATATCTCAGTGTAGGAGAACAAAACTCATGGCCTTTAAAAATATGGATTATAATTGAAATCTATTGACACATTGATAAAGTGCTATAAAAGAAACACTTAACAGTGTCTTTTGGATGTTTTCTTTCCACTAGTCTAAAAAAACACTTTATGAAACACCGAAAAGCCCAAAATCTCAAACTTGACAGGTGTTTTTGCCTGCAGTGTCTCCCCTTAAGCAGATTGGATTCAAATTGGTCTTTCTCCTCCAGTGGAAACAGTCCAGAAATATAACGTCATCATCTTGCATTCAGCCGCATGTACAGATTTTTGTCCAATAAAATGCTTTTAGCATGAGAATGTCCCTCCTGGTAATAATCTTATCTAACAGCTCTCAAAGTTGTAACCAAACATTCTCCAGCAACTACTAAAATGTCCCTAGCTATAATTTTATTTAAGCAATTAAAAATATGTGTATGCAACCACTGTTGTTGTAATTTCATCTGTATCCGAAATAGCAAATTCAAATCAGCTGCAATTCAGTTGAATAATAAGGTTTACCCTCTTTAACTTTGTTGTTCTGTGGTTTTGTGCTCATCTGCTTCTCCCATTTGCTCTTTTTACATTAACTATCACTCTATATAGACTAGATCTAGTCAGATACAACAATAATATCTCAAATATTCATTAGAGTATATACTGATAAATGTAAGATTAACTTCAGTGGTATGACTGCATCATTTCAACTAATTCCTGTTGAACTGTCACTAACTAAACTGCAGTGCTCAAACTATTTCAGATATAGTGAATTAAGCTACAAACGCCATCATAATGCAAAATATTTCCATCTAATGTGTATTTTGAGCTGCAGCTCATTATATTAATGGAGTTTTTCCACTAGTTAGCATTAAACTTTTTACCTCACCTGGTTTGTAGATTTGTGTTGGATGTCGTCTAGAATAGAAATGTCTAGATATTTTATTTGTAAACATATTTTTTTCCCCATTATTTTTGTTAATCTTATAAAACTAGTAAACTATAAGCCAGTAGTAGTGCATGGCTGAAGGAGCAAAACAAGCAACAGACAAACTGAATCAATTGAGTCATTTTTGCTGGAACCGCTCTGATTGATTCAAACTAAAACTCGAGACTTGATCATTCAGTTCACAAAGGCAGTTTAAAAGAGCCATTCATTTGTGAATTTCAACATCACTTGTAATAATTAAATAAAGCACACATATGGGATTGATTCAGATATCGTGAATCATTTGATTTAGATCGAGGAGTGCGAACTCATCGGGGCTTCGAAAATGGTTCGCAAATCATTTGACGGAACTTCACGTATCACAAATCATTTGATTTAGATCGAGACTTCGTTCAGAACGGGTTCGCGAATCATTGCAACTTTGCGTATCGCAAATCATTTGATTCAGATCAGAACTTCGGAGAGGTTCGCGAATCATTTGATCTGAACTTTGAGTATCGCAAATCATTTGATTTAGTTTGGAACTATGGAGGGGGTTCATGAATCATTTGATTTAGATCTGTCCTTCCTTCAGAGCGGCTTTGCGAATCATTGGAACTTTGCGTATCGCAAATCATTTGATTTAGATTGAGACTTCATTCAAAGCAGCTGGATTTGCGAATTATTTTGTAAATTGAATGACTTGTGATTCACGCTCAGATCTGATCTAAAATGATGGTTCGCAAATCATTTTATTTAAATCGGACTTTGTTCAGAGTGGGTTCGCAAATCAACGAAACTTTGCGTATCACGAATCATTTGATTCAGTTCTGAACTTCGGAGAGGTTCACGAATCATTTGATCTGAACTTTGAGTATGGCAAATTATTTGATTTGGATAGGAACTTCGGAGCGGGTTTGTGAATCATTTGATCTGAACTTTGCGTATCACGAATCATTCGATTCAGTTCTAAACTTCGGAGAGGTTCGCAAATCATTTGGTTTGAACTTTGAGTATCGCAAATCACTTGATTCAGATCGGAACTTCGGAGCGGGTTCACTTGATTCAGATCGGAACTTCGGAGCGGGTTCACTTGATTCAGATCGGAACTTCGGAGCGGGTTCACTTGATTCAGATCGGAACTTCGGAGCGGGTTCACTTGATTCAGATCGGAACTTCGGAGCGGGTTCACTTGATTCAGATCGGAACTTCGGAGCGGGTTCACTTGATTCAGATCGGAACTTCGGAGCGGGTTGACTTGATTCAGATCGGAACTTCGGAGCGGGTTGACTTGATTCAGATCGGAACTTCGGAGCGGGTTGACTTGATTCAGATCGGAACTTCGGAGCGGGTTGACTTGATTCAGATCGGAACTTCGGAGCGGGTTGACTTGATTCAGATCGGAACTTCGGAGCGGGTTGACTTGATTCAGATCGGAACTTCGGAGCGGGTTGACTTGATTCAGATCGGAACTTCGGAGCGGGTTCACTTGATTCAGATCGGAACTTGGGATTGATTCAGATCGGAACTTCAGAGCGGGTTCACTTGATTCAGATCGGAACTTCGGAGCGGGTTCACTTGATTCAGATCGGAACTTCGGAGCGGGTTCACTTGATTCAGATCGGAACTTCGGAGCGGGTTCACTTGATTCAGATCGGAACTTCGGAGCGGGTTCACTTGATTCAGATCGGAACTTCGGAGCGGGTTCACTTGATTCAGATCGGAACCTCGGAGCGGGTTCACTTGATTCAGATCGGAACCTCGGAGCGGGTTCACTTGATTCAGATCGGAACTTCAGAGCGGGTTCACTTGATTCAGATCGGAACTTCGGAGCGGGTTCACTTGATTCAGATCGGAACTTCAGAGCGGGTTCACTTGATTCAGATAGGAACTTCGGAGCGGGTTCACTTGATTCAGATCGGAACTTCGGAGCGGGTTCACTTGATTCAGATAGGAACTTCGGAGCGGGTTCACTTGATTCAGATCGGAACTTCGGAGCGGGTTCACTTGATTCAGATCGGAACTTCGGAGCGGGTTCACTTGATTCAGATCGGAACTTCGGAGCGGGTTCACTTGATTCAGATCGGAACTTCGGAGCGGGTTCACTTGATTCAGATAGGAACTTCGGAGCGGGTTCACTTGATTCAGATCGGAACTTCGGAGCGGGTTCACTTGATTCAGATCGGAACTTCGGAGCGGGTTCACTTGATTCAGATCGGAACTTCGGAGCGGGTTCACTTGATTCAGATCGGAACTTCGGAGCGGGTTCACTTGATTCAGATCGGAACTTCGGAGCGGGTTCACTTGATTCAGATCGGAACTTCAGAGCGGGTTCACTTGATTCAGATCGGAACTTCGGAGCGGGTTCACTTGATTCAGATAGGAACTTCGGAGCGGGTTCACTTGATTCAGATCGGAACTTCGGAGCGGGTTCACTTGATTCAGATCGGAACTTCGGAGCGGGTTCACTTGATTCAGATCGGAACTTCGGAGCGGGTTCACTTGATTCAGATCGGAACTTCGGAGCGGGTTCACTTGATTCAGATCGGAACTTCGGAGCGGGTTCACTTGATTCAGATCGGAACTTCGGAGCGGGTTCACTTGATTCAGATCGGAACTTCGGAGCGGGTTCACTTGATTCAGATCGGAACTTCGGAGCGGGTTCACTTGATTCAGATCGGAACTTCGGAGCGGGTTCACTTGATTCAGATCGGAACTTCGGAGCGGGTTCACTTGATTCAGATCGGAACTTCGGAGCGGGTTCACTTGATTCAGATCGGAACTTCGGAGCGGGTTCACTTGATTCAGATAGGAACTTCGGAGCGGGTTCACTTGATTCAGATCGGAACTTCGGAGCGGGTTCACTTGATTCAGATAGGAACTTCGGAGCGGGTTCACTTGATTCAGATAGGAACTTCGGAGCGGGTTCACTTGATTCAGATCGGAACTTCGGAGCGGGTTCACTTGATTCAGATCGGAACTTCGGAGCGGGTTCACTTGATTCAGATCGGAACTTCGGAGCGGGTTCACTTGATTCAGATCGGAACTTCGGAGCGGGTTCACTTGATTCAGATCGGAACTTCGGAGCGGGTTCACTTGATTCAGATCGGAACTTCGGAGCGGGTTCACTTGATTCAGATCGGAACTTCGGAGCGGGTTCACTTGATTCAGATCGGAACTTCGGAGCGGGTTCACTTGATTCAGATCGGAACTTCGGAGCGGGTTCACTTGATTCAGATAGGAACTTCGGAGCGGGTTCACTTGATTCAGATCGGAACTTCGGAGCGGGTTCACTTGATTCAGATCGGAACTTCGGAGCGGGTTCACTTGATTCAGATCGGAACTTCGGAGCGGGTTCACTTGATTCAGATCGGAACTTCGGAGCGGGTTCACTTGATTCAGATCGGAACTTCGGAGCGGGTTCACTTGATTCAGATCGGAACTTCGGAGCGGGTTCACTTGATTCAGATCGGAACTTCGGAGCGGGTTCACTTGATTCAGATCGGAACTTCGGAGCGGGTTCACTTGATTCAGATCGGAACTTCGGAGCGGGTTCACTTGATTCAGATCGGAACTTTGGAGCGGGTTCACTTGATTCAGATCGGAACTTCAGAGCGGGTTCACTTGATTCAGTTCTGAACTTCAGAGCGGGTTCGTGAATCATTTGATTTAGTTTGAGATTTTATTCAGAGCGCCTGGTTTCGCGAAACATTTTATTTAAATCGGACTTTGTTCAGAGTGGGTTTCGCAAATCATCGGAACTTTGCTTATCGTGAACTTTGGAGAGATTCATGAATAATTTGATTTAGATAGGAACTTCGGAGTGGTTTCTGTTTTTTTTTTTTTATTAAACAGTGGAAAACTAGGTATAAAGTATGGTGGCCGAGAGAGCTCAACGCGGTTAGTGTGATAAAGATGAACTATCACCTTTTAGTTCACTGACAACACCTCTGCTCTGACCAACAGCCACTGAACAAATAATCAGGTCCCAGATGGGTTCATCACTTTTTGAGGTCCCCCTGAAACATTTCCGTTGTGCTCCGTGCTATTTGCAGCGCGTTCGTGAGTTTGCAGCGTTTTCGTATTTGTGTTTGCTTTGCGAGGATTTGCAGCACCTGTGTTGTCAAACTGATGTAGATGTTTTCTAAATTTGTTGTCGTTTTTTATTGTTTGCATGTGTTTTCTTAAGTTGCAGCACGTTGAGCTCTCTCAGCCACCTTAATAAAGTCTATTAACGACATGCTATTAAACAGAGGGTCTTCAGCTGTGTTTTTTCACAGGACGTTTTGTCGTATCAGTTCAGAGACGTGCCACCAGACAAGCGCAGAGCCGCGGACATCCGTTTGCTGCTGCTTGCACTTCCTGTTTGATCTCCATACAGCTGATCGGTGTGTCTAATTAAAGAGAGAGGTGGAGTCAGAGCACATTTGATGTCATTATCACACACACACACGCTCATAAATAATAAATCACACCCCAAAGACGGCTATTTTTAGCAGCGCGTGAGTCATTAATGCAACTGTTAGAACATCTGCTGCTCATCAAACCTGAGAGAGAGTCTTATATAAGTGTGTTACGATGTGTTTGTTACACCTGTCGACAGGTAGACAGAAACAGGCCAGGCGTAACAGATGAAAAGAAGACAAATCCACATGTTTTTCCTGAGACGGAAACTCTCTGTCACAAAACCTAGTGAGCTGCCTACATCTCAAATAATTCTGGCATTAAATATTCTTTGTCTTTATAGAGATCTAGGGCAATCCCAGAATGCATTCTGATGAGCTCAGTGAAAAATGTTAGTATTTGACACAGTATTTGTGTGTGCTCTGTAATTTTCTAAATATTAGTCCAGTGCATTATTAACTTTGCAAACTGAAATCTGTGAGCTGCATCTCTTTTGCGTTTCAAATAAGTTCCATTTAGGTTCCAGTTTCTTTTAAAGCAACATCTTTCTCTCTGTTTATTAATCAGTGCAGGTAGATGAAAAGGTTGTGTTGACCTACAGGTGGCGCTGTAACACTGCACACTATTGCACTGCAGGACTGACAGAGAAACGCAACAGTGTGCAGAGAGTTGAGAGAGAACATGCTGAAAGCATCAAAGAGAATAAAAGCATGTAATCATTAAAAACTGCTCCTCTGAGAGCAAATGTTACAGTTTTCCTCTGCTGTATATCTATACTTCATACAGTTAAACCCTCAATAAATCTTCAGAATGCTAGTCATATGAATTCTGGAGTTAAAATTAAAAGGAAATAGCATTATATTTTATTTATTATCATTTATTTTTATATTTTTATTTGTGACAATTTAACCGTTCTTACTGCAATGCACCTTAGAATTATTATTATTTTCTAGTTTATTATTATAGTATTTTTTTTCCTTTTTGCATTGAATTGCAATTATGAGACTTTTTGACTATTTTCATGGTCAGCTTTAATATCTTAAACGTTCTTTTTGTTGTTTGTTGCCTGTGAGCAGGATCAATGGAGTGAATTGAAAAGTGAAATGTAGGAAATAAAACGATCAATAAGAAAAAAATAAGCATGTAAACAGTCGAATCCGACTTCTTTCTAAATCGGATTCACAAATGCACAAATTTATGCTTCAAGAAAGAGCCTATATTTACGTCTTAGTGGTCATGCTTTCTTTTTAAATAATTCTTCAAAGCTTAAAAATTACAGTCATCTTAAATTAATTAATCGTTGTTTTCTATTTTTATTATCATTTTTATTTTGGCATTGCATTGCAATAATGAGATTCTCGCAATTCTGACTTTTTTTCTCTTAACTGTGAAATATAAACTCGCAATTGCGAGTTATAAAGTCCAGTTCTGATGAGACAAAAAAAAAAAAAAAAAAAGACTGATTACAGAACAAAGTTTATATCGTACACTTCTGACTTTATAACTCTAAATTGTGTTTATATCTCACAATTCTGAGAAAAAAAGTCAGAATTGCAATTTTTTATTACACAATAGTGACTTAATTTCTCAGAATTGCGAGTTTATATCTCGGAATTTTGTCTTTATAACTCGCAATTCTCTATATTTCACAAATCTGAGAAAAAAGTCAGAATTACGAGTTTATATCTAACAATTACAACTGTATTTCTCAGAATTGCGAGTTTATATCTTGGAATTCTGACTTAATAACTCGCAATTGTGTTATATCTCAAAATTCTGATAGAAACAAGTCAGAATTGCGAGTTATATCACACAATAGTGACGTTATTTCTCAGAATTGCGAGTTTATATCTTGGAATTCTGACTTTGTAACTCGCAATTGTGTTTATATCTCATAATTCTGATGGGAAAAAAAGTCAGAATTGCGAGTTATATCACACAATAGTGACTATTTCTCAGAATTAAGAGTTTATATCCTGGAATTTTGTCTTTATAACTCGCAATTGTGTTTATATCTCACAATTCTGAGAAAAAAGTCTGAAATTGTGAGTATATTTCACACAATAGTGACGTTATTTCTCAGAATTGCAAGTTTATATCTCGGAATTCTGACTTTATAACTCGAGTCGCAATTGTGTTGCCAGTATATATCTTGCAATTCCGACTTTGTAACTTTGTAGCAATTGAGAAAGTCAGAATTGCTAGTTTGTATCATACAATTTTAAATCATACAGAATTGTGAGATTTTTTTAAAATTATTATTCAGTGCCGGAACCGGGCTTCCATCAATTCTTGACCATTTTTATAGTAATTTTTTATGGCCAGAACTGTCTTTTTGTTGTTGTTTGTTACCTATGAGAACAGCATCAATGAATGTGATTTGATCCGACACAGCGGACAAAAATCTGAGTGTTCACTGCACATGAAAGTTCATTCTGTTACTGTCCTCGGACACACGAGTGTGTGTTTGTAACCGAGACACCGTCCTGCCAACTTTCCCTTTGTCACTGGCCTCTCAGATTCCTGGATTGGTTTCTCTGTGTCGGACCATGAGCCAAAATGCACCTGCTGCACGTCCTCATTACAGCTCAAGATTTCCACTCAATAACTCAATATGAAAGTTTTAAAAATACATAGACAAGAACCCAGTAGAAAGTCAAAAGGAATCCCTGGAATTTTTTGTCATGAAACTTTTGAGAAATGGATGCAAAAATAGACTTTTGATTAACAAGGTTTTTTGAGTGTCTAAATCAGTCATTTATATTAATTATCAGGCCTGAATTGGGATCTGGTTGACCATGCTGATTAGAGTTTGTGAGCAGATAAAATGTACAGGACAGTAGCTAGATTTACATGCAACCCAATCATCTGTTAGTAATTAGATTAATGGCCTTATATAAACACCACAAACGATCCGAATCCGAGTTTGCAAAGAGACTAGTCGTGATTAATTGATTCAAAATAAAAGTTTATGTTTGCATACTATATGTGTATATTTATTATGTATATATTTAAATGCACAAACATAAACAGATGTTTGGGATCAGTAGGACTTGTAATGTTTTTTAAAGAAGTCTCTTATGCTTATCAAGACATGCATTTATTTGATCGAAAATACAGAAAACAACAATAATACTGCAAAATGTTATTGCAATATAAAATAATGGTTACTATTTTAATATACATTAAAAAAAAATCCTGTGATGCAGAGCTGAATTTTCATCAGCCATTACTCTGGTCTTCAGTGTCACATGATCCTTCAGAAACCATTAATATGCTGATTTATTATTAGAATTATCAATGGAATTATTATCAGAGAATCCCCCAAAAAAGCATCACAGGTTCCAAAAAATGTTAAGCAACACAACTGATACTAAATCAGCATAATAGAATGATTTCTGAAGGTTAATGTGAAAAATAAATTAGATTTTTAATGTTTATTGAAATAGAAGAACTGTAATAATATTTCACAATATTAGTTTTTTTTTCTGTATTTATGATCCCATATATTTTTATTTGTATGTATTGTATGTAATTGTATGTAAACAGTTGTATATAATTTGTTATATATTAATATAAATATTTAACATAAATATATATTTTGTATAAATACATACATGTATGTATAAACTTTTATTTTAAATCGATTAATCACGACTAATCCTTTTGCAGCTCTAGTGAGATACAAACCTGCAATAAAACGATCGATAAGAAAACAATTAAGCATGTTAACAACTTTAAACCAAATTGACAAATACCTCGCGCGCATGCGCAGTTCCGCTACCTATTTGTTTACGCTTCACTTTGAGACCTATGTTTATTTATATCTTTACCGGTCATTTGAGAAAACGAAGTAGGCCTATTCAATACACAAAATACTGTTCTGACATGTCCTACTTTCTTTTAGATAGGCTATTTTATAAAGCAAACAGAAGGATTATACTCACCTAGCTCCAATTGACCTTATGCACGGAGCCTTCTTTAGAACTTCCGCATAAAGATAAACCAAGGACATTTTAATGTATTCTTGATAATCACTTACTTGCCTTCATATTCATTAACACCTTTTTAAAATCTTGCAATATTTTAAAGCCTTTATTATTTTCTAACTCTACAGCTGTGAAACAAAATGTATTTCAAGGACTCACTTTTCATTCATAAAAACGGCATCGGAAAAAATGACTTTTCAAGGAAAACAACGTCTATTTTTTGGCTAAAATAATATGGAATTACCCAAATAACCAATAGTTGGCACTTGGCAGCAGAGGATTAATTATTATGACGTTTTATTTTCGATTTATTATAAAATTACTAGTAGCCTATAATAAATTCAATTGTAGTACTTTTACCGTCCTTAAGTATATAGTATAGCAAGTGCAGAAAGTCATTAAACTCAGACACAAACAGCCTATAAGGGTGAATTATTTATTTAAATACTAATATAGTTCACTACAAATACGTTAAATATTGATGGTATAATAATTAAATGATGCACTCAATAGGAGTTTGAAATATTTTATAAAATTGAATAAATGCATCTTTTAAGTTTTATCTTGAACTGTAAAATCAATCATAGCAATGACTCAAGCGCATATTTAGCTGATTTATTTTAGCGAATTTTTTTAAACTGGCCTTTGTCATTTTTGAAACGGTATACATGGACGTTTGGTCCTCTTAGACAAACAACACTTTTCTTCGATTGTGAATAGATTATGTCGAGAAAACGAACAAAGTAGCCTATGCTCATATTATGGCAGTACAGTTGACCGGAAATGACTGAGCTGGCTTGACTAAACAAGGAAGTAATTCGTGAATATGGTCAATTATCGTGGTGTTTTATCCCCGATTTTTACTTCTTTTAAACGCCGCGACTCTGCACACTGTAAACCCTAATAAGTTCAGACTACTCAAATGATTTGAGGAAAGTGATTCCCTCAGTTCGTTTGAGTAATGGGAAAATGACAACTCGATTTATTGAGTTGAACGAATGTGGTCTCTTCATTGAATTAACTTAAATGTTTAAGTACAGATAACTTAAAAGGGCTAACAGACTAAACTTCCTAAATTTTCAGCTTATATATAAATATATATATTCTACTTGTATTAAATAATTTATAAATCATTAAAACAAGGTTTTTTTTCCACATCAACCACTTTATTAGGCTTATACTGCATTTACATTACTTATAACAGTAAGCTCACATTTATAAAATTCATGAACAAAATCATGAGCTCCTTTTTTAACAGTAAACTCATATTTTTGTCTGTAAGCCCACACTGTCATATTTTTAAAAGACATATGTACAACAAAATAGCTAATTTTTAATTTTAACAGTAAGCTCACATTTCCAGAAAGACATGAACAACAGCATCATGAGCTTACATTTTTTAAAGTACATTCACATTTTTTAACAGTAAACTCCTATTTTTGACTGTAAACTCACATTTAATATCACATTTTTAAACAAAACAGCTCATTTTTAATAGTAAGCTTACATTTTTAAAAGACATGAACAACAACATAAGCATTTTTTTTAACAGTTAACTGTTTTAAATGTAAACCTATTATTTATTTATTTTTTCACATTTTTACAAGACAAATTTGAGATATACCAGTTCCTTGGAGTGTGTGTTATACAAAAAAAAAAAAAAGGTGTTTCTTCTCTGTTGGTGAAAGTCTTACTGACTGTTAACATAAACATGTTTTTAATTTCCAATGTAAAGGTCATTTTCATTTTTTTTTTCTCAGCTGACAAGAAAAGCACAAAACCTGTAACATAAATTTGTCCAAACAGAAGGCACATTGATTCAGGATGGTCACTTAGATTGTCCATCACCACTTTTCCAAGAGTTGAGAGGCTGAAGAGTAGTCCCATCTTCAACTATTACAATCCCCACTGACAACAGCAAGATTTGAGCTGTGATCATCAGACATCTATTAAAGATGAAAAAACATTATCAAATTAAAGTTAATTCACATGCATGCAAACTCATGTAGATTTCAAACAGTGCAACTTAATCTTAAGGAACAGTTCACCCAAAAATGCAAATTCTGTCATTGCTCACTCTCATGTCATTCCACACCCCTAACACCTTTGTTCTTCTTCCAAACAAAAATTAAGATTTTTTTAAGGAAACCCAAGAGATTTCTGTTTCTCCAGAGATCCAATGTAACATTTTCAAGGTCTAGAAAAAAAATCCATGAGACTTCAGTGGTTTAAACTCAATTTTATGAAGCAGCGCGAGTGTTTAGTGCAAAAACATGTAATTTACCACTTACAAAATAAAATTATTCAAGGCCTGTTCAGATTTCAGATCTTGCGTGAACACAAAACACATGCACTGTGATGCTCTCGTGAACATGCATTGGGGATCTGTATTTTTAATAGTTTTTATAGTTTGTTTCATGCAAACCTAAGCATGTGCGTTGTTTAATAAAATTGAGGTTAAATCACTGTGTCACACCCTCTGCACGTTCCCTCAGCCCCAATCACCACGATCCTCCACCAACCAGCCAATCACCACCACAGCACACCCGTGAACCATCACCAGAATACTAATCACCGTCACCTGCACCGGCAATCACCACACCCTTTATATACCTACCTCTGCCACTCACTCATCGGCTGGTATCAAAGTTGCATGGATGTTTCTCTGTGGATCTTCTCCCCCTCCTGTTGTCTCTCCTGTGCTCCTCGTGGATTCTTCCGATGTTCTCCTGTGCTCCTCGTGGATTGCTCTGATGTTCTCCTGTGATACACGTTAATCGTGTTAAAGGGAAGTGACTATTGCTAACGCTATGATCCTTATGAACTTGAACTCACCTGTTGTGTTTGTTTGAAGATTTGACCACAGAGACCTTATTTCACCCGATTGCACGTGTGTTGTACTGTGCACGTTTGTTAATAAATACCTTGAAAGATACTCACCTTCTCCCTTTGTGTGTGGTCGTGACAGGATACCAGCCCCTAAAATATTAACTCACCGCTTCACTCATGGAGGCGAGTGCCGCTATCACCGAAGACACCCCCGATCCATTTGCGGATATGGTAAACGTCCTTCGTCAATCTCTACCTGCTGCTCCAACGACGATTTCCAACACGCCCCTCTCTCGCCCCATGAGTTATTCCGGAGACCCGGGTGGTTGCAATGGTTTCCTCCTGCAAAGTTCCCTCTATATTGAAGCCAACGCACACCAGTTTCCTAACGAAATTTCTAAAATATCTTTTATGATTTCCCTCCTCACTGGACAGGCACTCCAATGGGCAGACGCACTCTGGAATTCACGGAGCGACGCTTTAATCTCCTATAATGCTTTCGTTGCCCACTTCAAGGACGTGTTTGGAGCTGCGCTCACTCCCCTTTCGGTGCACGACGAGCTGATCACTCTGAATCAAGGTGCGTCCAATATCCATGAATACACCCTGCGCTTCCGCTCCCTAGCGGCCACCAGTGGTTGGAACCAAGTAGCTCTCCTAGCAGCCTACCGTAAGGGGCTTAAACCCCAGATCCGCAAGCATATGGTTATTTACGATGACAACGTACCGCTGGAAACCTTTATTAAGAAGGCAGTAGGCATTTCTCAACATCTCTCAGCGTGTCCTTCTACAAAGTCTGTACCCAGCTTCCCTCCACTCCGAACACCGTCACCCCAACGAAACGCGGAGGAGCCTATGATTACTGACTCCTATCGCCTGGATCCTGCGGAGAGGAAACGACGAATTAATAATCATCTGTGCCTATATTGTGGAGAAGCCTCTCACTTCATCAGTGCCTGTCCAGTCCGCCCGCCTCGTCCAATGGTGAGTACCGTATCTATTACTCCGGCCATGTCTCTCTTACCCCATATTACCGCTAAACTAATAGTAAACTCTCGTACTCTCCCCATCTATGTGCTCGTGGATTCCGGAGCGGCTGGCAATTTTGTTTCATCACACTTCATTGCTAAACATCGAATTCCCACCGTTCAAAATGAGGTCACATACCACATAACCACAATCCAAAACTCACCATTGGGCGATGGTAAGATATCTCGCCGGACCAGAAAAGTGACCCTCGTCTCCCAACACAACCACCGGGAACATCTGACCCTCCTAGTACTCCCGCGAGCCAACGTGGATGTCATCCTGGGCAGACCATGGCTCATTAAGCACCAACCCCGCATAGATTGGAGCACAGGAGAGGTCCTGGAGTGGGGCGCAACGTGTGAGGACCACGGCTACCATCCTTCCTCGTCAGATGCAAAGTCTCCATACCGTCCTATCCCTCTGCACGCCACCACCATAGAGAGCCCTGCCACTCAATCCGCCACCACCATTCCCCCCGTCTATCAGTCTTTCACCGATGTCTTCAGCAAGGAACGGGCCACACAACTACCACCGCACCGGCCCTGGGACTGTAGTATCGACCTGCTGCCAGGCGCCAAACTACCCCACGGGAAGATCTACCCCCTCTCACGTCCTGAGCAGGAAGCCATGGAGAATTACATCCAGGAGGCTCTCCAACAGGGGTTCATCAGACCTTCCACGTCCCCAGCAGCATCCAGTTTCTTCTTCGTCCCCAAGAAGGATGGTGGGCTCAGACCTTGCATTGACTACCGGGTGCTCAACGACGCCACGGTGAAATTCGCCTATCCACTTCCTCTAGTGCCAGCTGCCTTGGAGGAACTACGGGAAGCCCGCGTCTTCACCAAACTCGACCTCCGCAGTGCATACAACCTGATCCGTATCCGAGAAGGAGATGAGTGGAAGACCGCCTTCATCACCCCCACCGGTCACTATGAATATCAGGTGATGCCCTATGGCCTGGCTAACAGTCCTTCCGTATTTCAGAATTTCATGAACGAAATCTTCCGCGACTACCTCCATCGATTCGTAATCATCTACATTGACGATATCCTCATTTACTCACGTAACCTAAAGGAACATCAAGACCACGTCCGTCAGGTTCTCCAACGCCTCCGTGAGTACCAACTCTATCTAAAATTAGAAAAATGTGAATTCCATCAGCCCACCATCTCCTTTCTCGGATACGTGATCACTGCGGAGGGAGTTCACATGGAAGCCGGCAAGGTGGACGCAGTGGCCAAGTGGGCGGAGCCCAGGACGGTGAAGGAGCTTCAGCGTTTCTTAGGCTTCGCTAACTTCTACCGACGCTTTATAAAGAACTATAGCCTCCTATCGGCTCCACTCACTTCCCTCTTAAAGGGAGGTCGCCGGGTACTACAGTGGACTCCAGAGGCTCAGCAAGCCTTCGACCGTCTAAAACTAATGTTCACCACCGCTCCCATCCTCAAGCACCCCGACCCTTCAAGGCCCTTCGTGGTGGAGGTAGATGCGGCGGACGTGGGCGTAGGAGCCGTGCTGTCCCAGTGGTCTGATGAACCCCGATCCCTCCACCCGTGTGCGTACTATTCCAAAAAACTTACCCCAGCTGAGCAGAATTATGGAATTGGAGACCGCGAACTGCTGGCCATAAAGCTCGCCCTCGAAGAGTGGCGGCACTGGTTGGAAGGAGCCCAGTTCCCCTTCACCGTAATAACCGACCACAAGAACCTCCAGTACATTCAGAACGCCAAGAGACTAAATGCCCGCCAAGCTCGCTGGTCATTATTCTTTGCCCGATTCAATTTCCACATTACTTACCAACCCGGCCACAAAAACACCAAAGCAGACGCCCTATCACGTATGCACTCACCTGAACCTACCTCTGACGATCCTGATCCAATTCTACCCCCATCTGTCTTTCTCGCACCCATACTATGGCAGCTGGATGAAGATATACGGGCCGCCACCTTCGAGGAACCTGCACCACCGGAGCTTCCCCCGGGTCGTGTCTATGTCCCAAGCCGTCTCAGACCCCTTCTGCTGGATAGTACGCACACGTCCCCCGGCTCAGGACATCCTGGCAGCAGGCGAACCCTCTCGCTCCTCCAGCAGAAATATTGGTGGCCCAACATGAGCAGGGAAGTGGAACGGTACGTCCAAGGATGTTCGGTCTGCGCCGTCAACACAACCCCACGCCGCTTACCCGAAGGTAAATTACAACCGTTACCTATTCCCCGCCGACCCTGGACACACTTGGGCATTGACTTCGCCACAGACCTGCCCCCCTCTCAGGGTTACACCACAATTTTAGTGGTAGTCGATCGATTCTCGAAAGCTTGCAAATTAATACCTCTCAAAGGTCTCCCCACAGCACTAGAAACCGCAGAGGCACTATTCCACAATGTATTCCGGAACTTCGGACTCCCAGAAGACATCGTGTCCGATCGGGGACCCCAATTCATTTCCAGGGTCTGGCGGGCCTTCTTCCAACTTCTGGGTACCACAGTCAGCCTGTCATCCGGATATCACCCTCAAACGAACGGGCAGACCGAACGGAAAATACAGGAAATCTCCCGCTACCTTCGGACGTACTGTTCCCAACATCAAAACACCTGGAGCCAGTATCTACCGTGGGCTGAGTATGCGCAAAATTCCCTCCGTCAAACCTCTACTGGTCTAACCCCATTCCAATGCATTCTAGGTTATCAACCAGCTCTGTTTCCATGGACTGGAGAGTCCTCCGAGGTGCCCGCGGTAGATCACTGGTTCCGAGAGAGCGAGAGGGTGTGGGACTCAGCGCACGTCCATCTCCAGCGGGCAGTACGGAGGCATACGGAACATGCCAACCGCCGTAGGTTACCCAACCCAGTTTACCTCCCCGGGGACCAGGTATGGTTGTCCACTCGAGACATACGCCTCCGGCTGCCCAGTAGGAAGCTGAGTCCCCGCTACATAGGGCCCTTCACCGTGCACTCACAGATCAACCCTGTCACCTACCGTCTAAACCTACCTCCACATTACCGAATCGCCCCCTCGTTTCACGTTTCCCTACTCAAGCGCCACACTGAACCCCTGTTCCCTTCCTCCACAGAGTCGGAGTCACCTCCTCCTCCCGACCCGCCAGAGATCCTTGGAGATAACATCTACCAAGTCCAAGAAATCCTAGACTCCCGGCGGCGGAACGGCCAGCTCCAGTACCTAGTGGACTGGGAGGGGTTCGGACCCGAGGAGAGATCGTGGATACCCCGTGACGACATCCTGGACCCGACTCTCCTCGAGGAATTCCACCGCCAACATCCCGAACGCCCAGCTCCCAGAGGTCGTGGTCGTCCCCGTCGCCGTTCTTGGGTGCCAGGAGTCACCCGTGGAGGAGGGGGTGATGTCACACCCTCTGCACGTTCCCTCAGCCCCAATCACCACGATCCTCCACCAACCAGCCAATCACCACCACAGCACACCCGTGAACCATCACCAGAATACTAATCACCGTCACCTGCACCGGCAATCACCACACCCTTTATATACCTACCTCTGCCACTCACTCATCGGCTGGTATCAAAGTTGCATGGATGTTTCTCTGTGGATCTTCTCCCCCTCCTGTTGTCTCTCCTGTGCTCCTCGTGGATTCTTCCGATGTTCTCCTGTGCTCCTCGTGGATTGCTCTGATGTTCTCCTGTGATACACGTTAATCGTGTTAAAGGGAAGTGACTATTGCTAACGCTATGATCCTTATGAACTTGAACTCACCTGTTGTGTTTGTTTGAAGATTTGACCACAGAGACCTTATTTCACCCGATTGCACGTGTGTTGTACTGTGCACGTTTGTTAATAAATACCTTGAAAGATACTCACCTTCTCCCTTTGTGTGTGGTCGTGACACACTGGAACCACATGTCTTTCTTACCTTTTCTTGTCCCTCTATGGAGAAATGGAAAACTCTTGAAAATTATTTTAAAAATCTTCATTTGTGTTCCAAAGAGGAACGGAAGTCTTACGAATATGGAATGACACGAGGGTAACTACTGACAAAATTCTAATTTTTGAGTGAAATAACACTTTAGATTCAAATTTATATAATGAGTGTGAGTGATCTAATGTGTGCTTGTCTTTTTGACATTATTTTCTACATGGAATACTTACCAAACATGTCGAAGAAATCCCCAAACATCTCCAAACACAAGAGGTGGTCCTTGGAGCACAAGAGTTCGGTCCTCAGTCGGCTCTGACAACTTCTGTGTGAAAACAAAAAAAAAACAATTATATTAAATCTAACCACTGGCTATTACTACTTTTTTTTAATGAAATTCATAACAGCATTTAAATCAGGGGTGTCAATTCTTGGAGGGACAGAGCCCTGCAGA
Organism: Garra rufa; assembly: GCF_049309525.1. Lineage (NCBI taxonomy): Eukaryota > Metazoa > Chordata > Actinopteri > Cypriniformes > Cyprinidae > Garra > Garra rufa. Next base: position 1,567,729 of record NC_133374.1, read on the forward strand.
GTTTAGATGAAATCCTAATTAAACACACCTGATCCAACTAAGTTAACGTTGTTACAACATTTTTGCACGTCTTTCCCGACAGTAAAAAGTCAACAAATCGCTCACAGGGACATGTAAAACAGTCACAGCTCTGCTAATGGTAACTTGATTAAAAACAAAATGCAGATAGGATTGAATACATTTTATAAAATCTATTAAAAACGAATAATTAATATTATGCACCAAGAACACATTACATGAACAGAATTATTAATTAAAAACATAGGCCTATCTCTGTAAATGTGTCACAATTTCGTTAATTTTTAGCTTTGCATTGTTCTCCTCATGAAACCTTTAGTAAACCTGCATTAATAGCCACACGGATGCAATATACTGTTACAAACGTATTTTCATTCTCAACTGTTTATGACCATTTAAGACATAACTGACAAGGGTTTACGTGAATAATCACCAAGCGAGCGCCTCATTTTGAAATATTTTTGCGTGCATTTGACCGTTTATGCGCGCACCTTGAGGTAAAAGCGAACTTTAACGGTACATGTCCGTGTTTTGTTCCCTCATAAGCGCATACACAACAGCGCAAGTTCTCATTCTCGCTTTTAAAAACACAACATCAAAGAAACATTAATAAATTAAGCAAGTCACAACGTACAGGCGTGTTAAACATTAACTTACCAGCGTAATCCATGGGCCTTCGTCACGACCGACTCCATCCCTGTCCCTGCCTGCTTCACGACCGCCTGCCTGCAAGTGCCGCTGGGGGAGGAAAAAAAGTTAAGCGGGAAATTCAAATGTTCTTATAGAAATTTAGAAACTCCGGCATATTTATTAGTACAAAATACTCCAAAAATAAAACGGAAGCAAGCAAAATTTACACTTATATTTTACCATTAAGTTAACCTACCTGTGTAACTTCACTCTAATGAATCTTTCACGACGGCTTTCTTCCCGCCTGCTTTACCGCCAGCTTACTTGTGCTGCTACTGGAGCAAAACAAAAAATAGCATTGGAATAACGTGTAAATCAATTAAAAAAAATGTATATGAGCGTTTAAATCTCTACTTACTGATTTAACTTTTGTCTTTCTTGTGTCAGATGGTTTCTGCTAGTGCGTCTGTCCTGCTGGTTCTTCAGCAAAATTCAGCATGACGAGAAAAAATACCGCCTTGTGTCATATAACTTATATCGACCAATCAGCGCGGTTGTCAAAGCAGAATTTCAAGTGCGACCAATCATTTTAAATAGACATTGTGAATCTTTCAAATTAATTAAAATGTTGAGTTCAGATAACTTAAAATATCAATTAAAAAGTTTTTTGCTGCCAAATGAGTAAGTTAACCACACCTGTTTAAGTTTTGATGCCAAAACTTGGTATTTTAAGTAATGTCAAGTTATATTAACTTAATCTCTTTATTAATGACAACAGTGGGGTTTACAGTGCAACTGCGCATCCGCTTAAGTTTTGTTCGGATTTCGGAGTAACGCACATGTAAACAAATCTGTGGATCGTATTGCTTGACAAACAACATATTTTATAAAGCAAACAGAACGATTATACTCACCTAGCTCCAGTTATCGCGGTAGTTTTTACTTCTTTTAAACGCGCGACTGGCCAACTGCGCATGCGCGGAAGTTTCGGATTTCGCAGTAACTCACATGTAAACAAATCTGCGGATCGTACTGCCTATAAACAAAACTTTAAAGATCTCAGACTTATTGGATTCATTCCGATTGACAATAATTAGTGTTTCAGAAAACGTCTTGTTTTTCCAATTTTCCTCTACAAATCTAAAAGAGGATAAACATGTTTTTTTTATCTGAACTGTATGATGAAAGATATTTCCCCCTACGGCATCAACATCTTTAAGGAAAATCTGTGGTCTTGTTCGCCCTGCGGTAAATGCAGAGATGAGGTTTATTCCCAGAGAGGCCGAGCGCGTCCGTATCAAAGAGAAGAGACGAGCACGCGCTTTTACCGCGGTGTAAACAAGCCTCGCATCTGCGATCACCCCAGAGACCCGAGCAAGTGTTCAGATCAAGATGTTGCACAAGTAAGAGAATTATTGCACTCGCTTCCCCTGTGAGCGAATGAGAGATGGATGGAGGTTAAACTTGCTGACTTAAGAGAAAATCTGACTCACAGAAACACACTGATTTATACAGTAGATACCTACTAAATAGAGACATTGTTAGCAGCTTCTATTGTTTTTAAAATATTTTAAATTATGACAAAATATATTAATATGTTTATTTATATATGTATATAAATATATTTATATATTAATATGCATATTGCATTGTGAAATATGTTCCTTGCTGATTTTTATTTAAATTATGTGTTGTATGTTTTTTATCTAATGGGCAAAATGCATTTAAAGTTGATTTAAAAAAATGTTTATTTTTAGTTTTTATACAAAAGTTAAAAATATACACTGCCAGTGTTTTTTTATTTTTTATGTTTTATAAAGATGTCTCTTCTGCTCACCAAGCCTGCATTCATTTGATTCAAAGTACAGCAAAAGCTGTAATATTGTGAAATATATTTGTTATTTAAAATAAAATTTCTTTTATTTGAATATTTTTTTAATTTAATTTGTTTCTGTGATCAAAGCTGAATTTTCACCATCATTACTCCAGTCTTCAGTGTCACATGGTCCTTTAGAAATCATTATAATTTGCTGTTCAAGAAACATTTATTATTATTATTATCATCATCAATATTTTAAACGGTTGAGTACATTTTTTCAGGATTCTTTGATAAATAGTAAGATCCAAAGTTCAGCATTTATCGGAAATAAAAAGCTTTTGGAAATTTTAACACTATATCATTCAAAATTTTGGAGTCATTCTACATTTTCTGAAAGAAATTATAGAAATTAATACTTTTATTTAGCAAGGATGCTTTAAATTGATTAAAAAAGTGATGATAGAGGTGTTATAAAAGATTTTGATTTCAGACAAATGCTGTTTTTCTAAGCTTTCTATTCATCAAACCTAAAAAATTCTACTCAGCTGTTTTCAACATAATAATAATAAAAAATGAGAATAAATCAGAATATTAGAATGATTTCTGAAGGATCATGTGACACTCAAGACTGGAGTAATGATGCAGAAAATTCAGATGAAATCACACAAATAAATTACATTTTAAAATACATTCAAATAGAAAACAGCTATTTTAAATAGTAAAAATATTTCAAAATTTTACAGTTTTTGCTGTACCTTAGATCAAATAAATGCAGGCTTGGTGAGCAGAAAATACTTTTCTTACATTAAAACATTAAAAATCTTACTGTTTAAAAATTTGGAAACATATTTGTGACCCTGGACCACAAAACCAGTCTTAAGTCGCTGGGGTATATTTGTAGCAATAGCCAAAAATACTTTGTATGGGTCAAAATTATTGATTTTTCTTTTATGCCAAAAATCATTAGGAAATTATGTAAAAATCATGTTCCATGAAGATTTTTTGTAAAATACCTACTGTAAATATATCAAAATGTAATTTTTGATTAGTAATATGCATTGTTAAGAACTTCATTTGGACAACTTTAAAGGTGATTTTCTCAGTATTTTACACCCTCAGATTCCAGATTTTCAAATAGATGTATCTCAGCCAAATATTGTCCTATCCAAACAAAACATACGTCAATAGAAAGCTTAATTATTGAACTTTCATATGATGTATATATCTCAGTTTTGTAAAATTTTACCTTATGACTGGTTTTGTGGTCCAGGGTCACATTTTAGCAATTTTTTTGGAATCTCTTCTATTCTATTTCACTTAAATTATATATATATATATATATATTTAATTTCTGGAGACATTTTCAGTCAAAAGGTAATTTGAGACTCTAGTTGAGTAAACACGCTTTACTTCTTTCTCAAGCAGCCGCACGTCCATCAATATGTTGTGGGCGGAGTCAGCGCAGGATCTGTCCAATCAGAGCTCTTTGCGCATCCTGCGGCTCCCTTATAAAGCTCGTTTTCGCATGTGATCCTCAGCCTTCAGTTCCTCCAGCTCGCAGGAGGGAGAAAGAACGGAGCCGTTCGCTCACGGAGGGTTTCGTACCGGTGTGTGTTTGGACTTGACGGGGGTGTGAACGGAACCGAGCCGCAGGAGACGCCAATGCGCGAGAACTCGAGGATCAATCCGACCCGCATCATCTAGAGGTGAGATTCACTGATCAACTGTAGGCTATATATAATAGACCTCACTTGTTATAATTGAATTAAACCTTCATGCGTTTCCATTTTAATAGCAAGATAGCTTAGTCTCTGTCAAGTGCAATTTGTTGTGAAACAGCTGGTTTGGTGTTTTAATGTGTGGTGAACAGCTGGTTTAATCTGTGCACGTTTGAATAACAGCAATTTAATGTGTATATATTAGGAATGACAGTTTGTTTTCAGGAAAACAGATGTTTAATAGACTACATGTGTGTTGGAAAAACTGTAGATATTTTAGTCTTTAAAGCAGGGCATGTATGTTTTTATTCTGCATAGTCTGGGAAAATCAGCACTTTTAAGTCTTTATATTTTTGAGAGAGCTTCGGTTTAGTTTGTCAAGAATGCAAAAAAGACTTTTTCATCTTTATATTATTTGGTAGAAAAGCTGGTTTTGTTCATATTTGCCTATATGTGACCCTGGACCACAAAACCAGTCATAAGGTTAAATTTTACAAAACTGAGATGTATATATAATATGAAAGCTCAGTAAATAAGCTTTCTATTGATGTATGGTTTGTTAGGATAGGACAATATTTGGCCGAGATACATACATCTATTTGAAAATCTGGAATCCTGAGAAAATCACCTTTAAAGTTGTCCAAATTAGGTTCTTAACAATGCATATTACTAATCAAAAATTACATTTTGATAGGTTTACAGTAGGAATTTTACAAAAGATCTTCATGGAACATGATCTTTACTTAATTTCCTAATGATTTTTGGCATAAAAGAAAAATCAATAATTTTGACCCATACAATGTATTTTTGGCTATTGCTACAAATATACCCCAGCGACTTAAGACTGGTTTTGTGGTCCAGGGTCACATATAAGAACAACAGTGTAGTCTGTTTTTGTTCTGGTGAACAGCTTGTTTAGTGTCTATATATTTGAGGGCATTCATTTAGTTGGTTTTGTAACTGAAAAACAGCTTGTTTGGTACGTATGTTTCTGGAAGAAAGGCAGTTTAGTCTTAGCCTTCACATTTGGAAGAAAAGCTGGTTTCATTCATATTGTTTTGAAAATCTGCAATTTGAGGGTGCAAAAAATCTAAATTTTGAGAAAATTGCCTATAAAGTTGTCCAAATGAAGTTTTTAGCAATGCATATTACTAATCAAAAATTAAGCTTTGATATATTTACGTTAGGAAACATGTTACAAAATGTGAAATACAAAATAACAAATACAAAATGTTCACGGAACATGATCTTTACTTAATATCCTAATTATTTTTGGCATAAAAAATGATAATCTGTACGTGTTTGGGATAATATGTCAGGTTTAGTCTCTTTGTGGCGAACAACAGTGTTAAGTCCATATTTTTGTGGAGAACAACAGTTCAGTCTGTTTGCATTTGGGAGAAATGCTGGTGTAGTCTGTATTCTATAGACTGTATGTGTGTTGGAAAAACTGCCGATGGATATTTTAGTCTTTAATGAACGGCATGTATGTGTTTTTAATCTGCATAGTCTGGGAAAACCAGCAGTTTTAAGTCTTCATATTTTTGAGAGAGGCTCAGTTTAGTTTAAGGACGCAAAAAAAGCAGATTTGTATGAATGTATTTCAAATCTTTTATTTAGTAAAAAAGCTGGTTTCGTTCATATTTGCCTATATAAGAACAACTGTTTAGTCTGTTTTTGTTCTGGAGAACAGCTTGTTTAGTCCATATGTGTCCTACCGTTCACATTTGGTAGAAAAAGCTGGTTTTATTCATTAGTCTTGAAAATCTGCAATCTGAGGGTGCAAAAAAATCTAAATATTGAGAAAATCGCCTGTAAAGTTGTCTAAAAGAAGTTTTTAGCAATGCATATTACTAATCAGAAATGAAGTTTTGATTATTTACGGTAGGAAATTTACTAAATATTTTCATGAAACATCATCTTTACTCAATATCCTAATGATTTTTGGCATAAAAAATGATAATCTGTATGTTTGTGGCGAACAACAGTTTAGTCTATTTGCATTTGGGAGAAATGCTGGTATAGTCTGTATTGGCTGTTTTTGTTTTTTTAACTGGAGAACAGTCAGTTTAGTCCATATGTGTCTGGGGAAAAAAGGCAGTTTAGTCTATAGTCTTCCCATTTGGTAGAAAAGCTGGTTTCATTCATATTTGTCTTGAACATCTGAAATCTAAGGGTGCAAAAAACTAAATATTGAGAAAATCGCCTATGAAGTTGTCTAAAGGAAGTTTTTAGCAATGCATATTACTAATCAAAAATGAAGTTTTGATATTTACGGTAGGAAATTTACTAAATATTTTCATGAAACATCATCTTTACTCAATATCCTAATGATTTTTGGCATAAAAAAATGATAATCTGTATGTGTTTGAGATAAGTCAGGTTTAGTCTTTATGTTTTGTGACTAGGTTTAGTCTGTATGTTTGTGGCGAACAGTGTTAAGTCCATATTTTTGTAGAGAACAACAGTTTAGTCTGTTTGCATTTGGGAGAAATGCTGGTGTAGTTTTTTTTTTTTAAACTGGAGAACAGTCTGTTTAGTCCATATGTGTCTGGAAAAAAGGTGTTTTTAGGAAAGGTTGTTTAGTGTGTATTTGTGGTGAACAACCATTTTTAGCATGTTTGTGTTTGCAGAAATGTAGTTTAGTCCATTAATGTGTGGAGAACAATAGTTAATAGAACAGTAGTCTCTTTGCATTTGAAGAAATCCTGTAGTCTGCATATGTTTGATCTTCAGTTAAACTGGTTTAGTTGTTTGTTTTTAATGGTGAACAGTTGGTTTAGTCCATATGCGTTTGGAAGAAAGGCAGTTCATTCTGTATATTTATGGCAAACAGCCAGTTAGTTGGTCTGTGTTTGAAAAAATGCTGTTTTCTCTATATATATATGTGTAGCCAAAAGCATTTGGGGAAGGTTGGTTTTGTTCATACAGTATGTGTCTGGAAGGTAGTTTAGTCTGGGAAAAGCACAGTTTAGTCTTTCCTAGTCAGTCTTTGTTTGAATGAGTTTGAAAAATCTGTGTCAAATGACAATTTTAGTGTGTTTGCAGAAATGTAGCCTGTTTTTGTAATCTGGAGAACTTGTTTCAGTCCTTTTGAGCATTTATGTTTGCAAAAATTGTGTTTTAGTCCATATTTGTGGAGAACAACACTTCAATCAATTTGCGTTCAGGAGCAATGCTGGTTTAGTCCGTATGCGTTTTAGTCTGTACATGTTTGAGAGCGTGAGTTTAGTTGGTATTTTTAACTATAACTTTTAACTTATATAGAAGAAAGGCAGTTTTTTGAGAGAAACGTGTTTTAGTTAAAATGTTTGGACCAAACCAAATAGTTTAGTGTGTTTGAAGAGCTTGGTCCATATACGGATAAAAACTGCAGTTTTGTCTTTATTTGTGGCCAAAAACAGTGTAGTCTTTGCATTTGGGAGAAAAGTCTGTTTCATTCATTGTGTCTTGAAGAACAACACATTAGTCTGAAATCTTATTTAGTCTGTATTTGTGGCGAACAACTGTCTTTAGTGGGTTTTTGTGTGCAGAAATGTAGTTTGGTCAGTATTTATGAAGAACAGCAGTTTAATTAATTTGCATTTGGGAGAAAGAGTGGGTTAGTCTGTATGTGTTTGAGAACTTCAGTTTAATTAGTATATTTGGCCTAAACAATGTTTTTTAGTGTGTTAGTGTTTGAAAAAAATTAGTTTATTCCATATATGTGAGGAGAACAACCATTTGGGGAAAATGCAGGGGTTTTTTAATTGGAAAATGGTTAGTTTGGTCCATATTTATAAAGGAGAAAGGCAGTTTTTGGGACAAAGGTGGCTTAGTCCAAATATTTGGACCAAACTATAGTTTTTAGTCTTTGCATTTGGGGTTAGTCTGTACATTTGTGGTGAACAACCATTTTAGTGTGTTTGGAGAAATGTAGTTTAGTCAGTAATTGTATTAAGAACAGCAGTTAAATCTATTTGGGTCTGGAAGAACCACTGATTTACTCTTTATATTTTTGGGAGTGTCACTTTAATTGGCATTTTAACTGGAAAACCGTTTTAGTCCATATTTAAGTGGAAGAAAGGCAGTTTAGTCCATGTATTTGGACCAAACTATGGCTTTTAGTGCCTTAATGTTTGAAAAAACGTAGTTTAGTCCATATATGTGTGAAAAATGACAAATTAAACCATTTGCATTTGGGAGAAATGCAGGTTTAGTTCATATTTGTTTCAGAGCGTCAGTTTAATTGGTATTTTAACTGGAAAACTGTTTGTGTAGTCCATATTTTAGTGAAAGAAAGGCAGTTTAGTCCATGTATTTGGACCAAACTATGGCTTTTAGTGCCTTAATGTTTGAAAAAACGTAGTTTAGTCCATATATGTGTGAAAAATGACAAATTAAACCATTTGGATTTGGGAGAAATGCAGGTTTAGTTCATATTTGTTTCAGAGCGTCAGTTTAATTGGTATTTTAACTGGAAAACTGTTTGTGTAGTCCATATTTTAGTGAAAGAAAGGCAGTTTAGTCCATGTATTTGGACCAAACTATGGCTTTTAGTGCCTTAATGTTTGAAAAAACGTAGTTTTGTCCATATATGTGTGAAAAATGACAAATTAAACCATTTGGATTTGGGAGAAATGCAGGTTTAGTTCATATTTGTTTCAGAGCGTCAGTTTAATTGGTATTTTAACTGGAAAACTGTTTGTGTAGTCCATATTTTAGTGAAAGAAAGGCAGTTTAGTCCATGTATTTGGACCAAACTACACTGTAAGAAAAGATACACCATATCTAATTAATAAAAATGAGGCAACAGATTACAAGCAATATTATTAATTAAATTTCACAAGGTTTGGTATTGAGTAAATATTAATTAAATGAGACCCTTAATAGTTATCCATTTAATATGAGTAGATTTGAATAGAAAACAGTACAGAATTAATTAAAACCTAAACAAAAATATTGATTTAATTTAAAAGATAAACTCCCTAATGTGTAAATAGTACTAATAAAAATTAATTTAATTCTACATATCATAATTGAGTAATCATCATCTACATTAATCTGCACATTGATTTAAATTTAATCAATGCAATGAATTAAATCTAAACATTCCTTTCTTATGAATAATATGGCCCAGAAAGTACAGAACTTAAATAGTCAAATAAGAATTTTATTAACAATTCACTTTTGTGCTTTCAACACACTGTAGCATATCATTGTACACTGTAACCACAGTCTCATTTCAAGCCAGAAGTTGGATCTTGCATTTCAAACCAGATATTTGAAAAGGACAGAATGCTAACTTCAAAATATTTTGTAAAAACAAAAATAAAAGCCATATTACAGAATGGTGATGTGTCCATAAACCTGTTTCCATGCTTTCTCACCTCACTTAGCCACTAAATTGGGTCAATAATGATCTTAAAGAAAAATCCTCCAGAGGTGCATGTATCAAAACAAAAGCAGAAAAGTGTAATTTGTACGGAGTAAAAAACATTTCGTACCTTTCGTAACTAGAAATCTCAAAGATATTCGTGGGATAAGAGTCCAAATCAGTGCTAACTTACAAACATAGCACTATAACATAGCAATTCCCAAGCTCTGTAGAAGCTAAACATTGTGTAGCTAAACATGTACACTGCAACTACAGTCTCATTTTCAAGCCAGAAGTTTGCTCACGCATTTAAAACCAGAACTATGAAAAGGACAAAATGTTAACTTCAGCTATTTAAAAAAAAAGAGCAATATTGATCTTAAAGAAAAATACTCCATAATGGAATGTGCCAAAACAAATCATAAAAGTGCAAATTGAACAAGAGTAAAATACATTTGTACTTGGAACTTAGAACAATCGAAATGTCTCGACATTTGTGGGACAAATCAGTGCCAACTTACAAACATGGCACTTTCAAATGTGCAATTCTCAAGCTCTGTAGAAGATGGACATTGTGTAGCACAAAGTCTGCACTGTAATACAGTCTCATTTCAAGCCAGAAGTTTGCTCTTGAGGGACTGGACTTTGTTTGAAAGCTTTGAATCATCCAGTTCCAAGAAAAGTTTTTGGAACACCTCAAAGGTGTACTTCAGCTGTCTGGGATAATCGAAATTCAGCGCGTAGGTCAAGCCAAGGAGGAGAGAGCAAGCCCTTGCAATATCTCCAAGTCCTGTGATGACTTCCACACCCTCTATGACGATCCCAATGTTCTTTGGGCTGTTGCTTGTAGAAGCTCCAGGCTTTGGGGTCACAGTAATGGCCATTATGACCCGTTCAAGTTCCTCTAAGTTCTCAGTGTCCTGCAACATGAAATTGTTATTGTCTTAGTATAAAACTGTCAGAAATATATTGCAAGCATTTCACATTACTAGAAAATACATTCATTATTGTTTTCATAGCTTATAAATCTATTTTATTTTTTTAATTTTAATTTTATTTTCTCGCAGGCCTTGGGTTCAAATTGTTCTTTGCTTTGTTTTCTTCTCTATTTTGATGTTTTGTAGTCTACAAATGTTCTTCCATTGTAATGAGGGATTTTAAAATGATAAAATGATAAAATGTTTTCAGAAACTTTTAATGTACGATTTAGCTGTAAAAGAGTTTGTGGCATGTTAAGCGTCCACCCATCCTGCTAAAGTTACGTTAACTAACTAACTTAAGTGCTAGCCGCGACATTACCACACTAAAATTAACAGATTTATGCATGAAAATAAATAAAATTGCGGCTCTAAAACGTAACACTGTTAATAGACTGACTTCGCCTGGATTTAGCTAAGTTACCTTCAAATTTGCAAGTTGCAACAAAACAGTGAAACAACAGTGAGAATTTACGTTACCTGCCTCGGGAAGACGAGCTCCACGGGAAGAAAAGCCAACAGAAGTGCGTCAAGTGCCGTCTTGAAATATAAGATGCTCTTCCAGCGATAACCCCAACTATTTCTCTTTATGGAACCTTAAAATTAAACCCAATGTACTTTTTAACGCAATTTCATAAAAACATACTGAGGATATGATATTAACACGCAAAGGACCTAGGAACCATGATAAGTTAGTGGAAATGCTAACCCACATCCTTCAATATAAAAGTTTGACTTCAATACATAAGAATTCTTACAAAATGTATAATCCTGTGTTCATATTATAGCGCAGCAAAATCACACTAAGTTTCTACGTTACATTAGTTATATAGCCTTTCAACAGAAGCCAACTTTGTGTTGCTGCTGAGTCTCTATTTCTGTGATAACTCATTTTATATTGTAATATACCACTACATGCGTTCTTCACTAGCCCAGTGATAACAAAAGAAGTTTTCTTACCTTAGTCAACCAGTTAAATTTTGCAAGATAAGCAATGTGGAAGAAGACGAACATTCACTGTCTCTTCAAATGCCTTGTGGCTAGGTAACGTTAGCCGGCTGCATTTTTTTTCTTTTTTTTAAAAAAAGTCGAGCCTTGACAGGAAGTGCTTTTCAATTAAAATTTGCCTGATTACATTAATTTGAATTCACTCAATATTCTCTCCATTTGGAATTAGATAAATATAATGCTTAAGTTTTATTTAACTACAATGGGTAGATTTTATTCCAAACATTTTTATTTGAAATTTAATTAAATATTTGCCTCAAAATCCAAAACACAATTATATTGAATACATTTTAACCAAAAACATTAATTCAAATCTACATGACCACAGAATCATTTCTTACAGTCAGGGCCAGATTAACACTTTGTTGTACCCTGGGCAACAATATTCAAGGGCCCATCATCACGACCCCAGGATCACCATAATATGGTCATATATAGAATATATTACTGTAATATACAGTAAATATATTCAATACTTCAAATCCTTACTGTCATCATATTTTGATTTACAAATATTTAAATGCTTATAGAACTACAAATGCACTACTATGTGCCCTATCAAAGACATTCACTCACATATGATGCTATGAAAACAAAACACATCAGCATCTGTACAGTATAATCTGGTAAAATTGACCCACTACATTGAGAGGGAGGGAAGTATCCTCCATTTTCACAAAAAATGAATAGATAAGCAACCACTTTCAAACCATTTGCCAGTAGCCAACATTACTTTTTTTCCCGGTACTTTAGCCTACTTTGTGTAAAAACGAAAACATTTATTTCAGTGAAAAATAAGTCCAAAACTCTCTATTTTAACATTTTGAACAATCTTTTTTTTTTTTTTTTTTTAGAAATTCTTATGTGTTTTAATTTTTCTGATAATCAAATGAAAGCATAAACATTTATTTATTTTTAATCAAATGAAAAATAAACCCTTTTAATTTTTGGCAAACAAACAGAGGTTTACTGTTAAAATCAATACATGGAAGAAAAATTATATTCAGTTTAAAACGTTTAAATAATAATTGTAGTATTTTTTTTCTACAATTAAGTGGTTAATCTTGTTGTAATATTTTTTTTTTTATCATATATATTGTTTTATGTAAATTATTTAAATAGGAATATATAAACACCTACATTATACTGTACAAAAGGAATACAAGACTAATATTGTTGTTACATGTTGAACCGTTCTTTTATTTTGACAGGTTGCCGTGAAGTTTCTGTGTGTACACTATGATATGATGCTAGTTTTCTTAAATGAAACGGTAAAAGTGACACTCACAGCAGTTTTGGAGATTGAGTTTATCTGTTCATGTGAGGTGCAAATGCAAAAAATTAACGTGAGCGTCACGCGTGCTTCAGTACGCGCGCAGTAAAAGAAAACGCGTCTCCACCATTCATATTAAAACGGTCTTTTTGCATTTCAGTTTTCACAGACAGTAGTCAATATCGCGATTTGAATTAAGTGACAGACCAACTTTTGATTTATTAATCCAAAAATCGACGAATTCCGTGGTATTCCGCGCTATAGTAAATTCCGTTTTTATGAATGGAGTGCGCGATCCCGTCCGTGTTTTCGCGGAGGAGACATTATAAACGCGCGACTATAGAGACAGAAATGACATGCCTTCGTGTAAATAAGATAAATAACATAAGGCAATTTATTTTGCTCGTGCCCTTGCTGTCCTGGGCCCTTTAGATGTCGTGGGCCCCTGGGCAATTGCCCAGTTGCCCGTATGGTTAATCCGGGCTTGCTTACAGTGTATGGCTTTTAGTGCCTTAATGTTTGAAAAAACGTAGTTTAGTCCATATATGTGTGAAAAATGACAAATTAAACCATTTGCATTTGGGAGAAATGTAGGTTTAGTTCATATTTGTTTCAGAGCGTCAGTTTAATTGGTATTTTAACTGGAAAACTGTTTGTGTAGTCCATATTTTAGTGAAAGAAAGGCAGTTTAGTCCATGTATTTGGACCAAACTATGGCTTTTAGTGCCTTAATGTTTGAAAAAACGTAGTTTTGTCCATATATGTGTGAAAAATGACAAATTAAACCATTTGGATTTGGGAGAAATGCAGGTTTAGTTCATATTTGTTTCAGAGCGTCAGTTTAATTGGTATTTTAACTGGAAAACTGTTTGTGTAGTCCATATTTTAGTGAAAGAAAGGCAGTTTAGTCCATGTATTTGGACCAAAGTATGGCTTTTAGTGCCTTAATGTTTGAAAAAACGTAGTTTTGTCCATATATGTGTGAAAAATGACAAATTAAACCATTTGGATTTGGGAGAAATGCAGGTTTAGTTCATATTTGTTTCAGAGCGTCAGTTTAATTGGTATTTTAACTGGAAAACTGTTTGTGTAGTCCATATTTTAGTGAAAGAAAGGCAGTTTAGTCCATGTATTTGGACCAAACTATGGCTTTTAGTGCCTTAATGTTTGAAAAAACGTAGTTTAGTCCATATATGTGTGAAAAATGACAAATTAAACCATTTGGATTTGGGAGAAATGCAGGTTTAGTTCATATTTGTTTCAGAGCGTCAGTTTAATTGGTATTTTAACTGGAAAACTGTTTGTGTAGTCCATATTTTAGTGAAAGAAAGGCAGTTTAGTCCATGTATTTGGACCAAACTATGGCTTTTAGTGCCTTAATGTTTGAAAAAACGTAGTTTAGTCCATATATGTGTGAAAAATGACAAATTAAACCATTTGCATTTGGGAGAAATGCAGGTTTAGTTCATATTTGTTTCAGAGCGTCAGTTTAATTGGTATTTTAACTGGAAAACTGTTTGTGTAGTCCATATTTTAGTGAAAGAAAGGCAGTTTAGTCCATGTATTTGGACCAAACTATGGTTTTTAGTGCCTTAATGTTTGAAAAAACGTAGTTTAGTCCATATTTAAGTGGAAGAAATGCAGTTTAGTCCATGTATTTGGACCAAACTATGGTTTTTAGTGCCTTAATGTTTGAAAAAATGTAGTTTAGTCCATATATGTTTCAAAAAATGACAAATTAAACCATTTGCATTTGGGGGAAATGCAGGTTTAGTTCATATTTATTTGAGAGTGTCACTTTAATTGGTATTTTAACTGGAAAACCGTTTTAGTCCATATTTAAGTGGAAGAAATGCAGTTTAGTCCATGTATTTGAACCTAGCTATGGTTTTTAGTGCCTTAATGTTTGAAAAAACGTAGTTTTGTCCATATATGTGTGAAAAATGACAAATTAAACCATTTGCATTTGGGAGAAATGCCGGTTTAGTTCATATTTCTTTGAGAGCGTCAGTTTAATTGGTATTTTAACTGGAAAACAGTTGGTTTACTAAAACTTCTCAATATAGAAGGCAGTTTTTGGGAGAATTTGTCTTTTTTTCCACACGTTAAGGCACTAAAAAACATATTTTGGTTCAAATATATGGACTAAACTGCCTTTCTTCCACTTAAATCTGGACTAAACTGTTGTTATTGGGTTTGTGTTTGCAGAAATGTAGTATAGTCTGTATATGTAGAGAACAGCATTTAAGTCCATTTGCATTTGGGAGAAAGACTGGTTTAGTCCACACATGTTTGGGAGCGTCCGTCCAGTTTTCCTCCAGCGCAGGACTGTAGTTGTGAAACTAGCGCGCACTGGATATTTGTGAGAACAGCAGGAGAGGAAGAGAGATGGAGAGAAGGCTCCGCAAGCTCTTCTGCCATCTCTTTGCATTCGTGCGGCTCAAATCCGTTCATGGTTTGCGTTTGGCCACCTAATTACCCGGAGCATGGGTTGCGCCGCCTCCAGAACGCCAGTAGGTGAGAATCGCACGCTCCGTTTTCCTCCGAGCATGAAAGCAGCTCGCAGCAGAAACCCGAGTCCGACTGCAGCCCACACACACTTCTGACGGAGAGACGGAGACGTGCACAAACTGCAGGGTTTGCGAGTGCATGGATGCATTGGCATTGCAGTGCTTTTCAATGATCAGGCCAGATTTGCACGCTTCAGAGTCACTGCTTCTGCATGCATCTGCATTAACCCTGCTTCAGCGCTCGTTCATCACACGCTGAATGCTCGGCTCAGGTTACAATGGTCTGGGTTGTGAGGCAATGGAGGCGATGCAGTCGTTCTGCATGTACAGTATGCAGTAAACAGCAGATCTCGTGCGTTTCGCCCTTGTCCCTGTCTTCATTTACAGCATGTCAATGACAATTACTGCCGTATCATCTGGTGACTGCGTCAGAGGGTGTTTCTGAACAAACAGATTTGAGCTTTTGATTTAATTTACGAAGGTCACATTAAAAGTGATTTGGAAACTTTTTACAATGCATTGATTTTATAGCATCTTCAAGATTATGGCATTCAGTTTTAAATATAAAAATCTGTCTTAAAAATAATTGGTAAACTTTTGAAACTTTGAAAGAGTAAATCATTTCAAAGCTTGTGTTGTAAAATATTTATCCTGTTTATTTATTTATTTATTTTTTTTAAATAACTTTTGATCAGTGTTAAAAATATGGTAACATTAGTAAAATTAGTTTAGCTAACATCAACTAACAATGAGCTAGACATTTGTTATTTATTAATCTTTATTAATGTTATTAGTTTCCCTCTTAAAGTGTATAAAGCACTTATAATTATATCACAGATGCAATTTATATTGTATGTAATTATTTTATTAAATTAATTTTAATAAAAGTATTATTACTTTTGGTTCACATTAACCCAGGTAAATTAAATGATAGATAAAAATATATAATTAAATATATAATATTTTATTAATTGTAATCATTTATATAGCACTATATAAATAATTAATTATTTTTATTAATGAATTGAATACATTTTAATAAACTTATTATTATTTTATTTTTTTCACTTTAGCCCATGTCAATTAATAATATTAAATAAAATATAATTAAATACATATTTTATTACTTGTAATTATTTATTTTTTAATTATATATGTAATATATAATGTAATTATATATAATACACATTTAATTATTGTAATTATCTTACAGCTGTAATTATATTATTATTATTTTAATGATTTATATTTAATATCTTGTGCTCGATTAAGACATTCATATTTATCTTTTTTTAATTGTTTTTTTAATCACTTTTGATCAATATTGAAAATATGGCAATGCTTTAAGCGTCAGCAAAATCACTATATAAATAAATTATTTATTAAATTTTTATTTATTTTTTAATAAATGCAATTAATTTTAATAAAAATTATGCTATTATATTCTTGGTTCACATTAACCCAGTTCAATTAAATACTATTAAATAATAAAATATAATTAAATATATAATAAATATTTTATTACTTGTAATTATTTGTTTAATTATTATTGTTTAATATTTATTTATTTGTTTATTCTTTTTTAGTTATTTTTTTATTAATTAATTCTTTTTTTAGTTATTAATTCTTCTTTTTATTTATTGTTTATTTTTTTATTTTTTATTATATAACAGATGCAATTATATTATGAGTAATAAATATAATTTAATTTTTATAATTTATATTTAGTGTGTGTGTATATATATCAGATGCAACTTTTGATTTTAATAATGTATTAGTAAATGTTTAAATTAGCATTAACTAACATTGATAATTTTTTTTAGAAGTAATTTCCATTGTTAATGTCAAGTAATTTTAACCTTATTATAAAACGTTACCAAAAATATCAATGCATTATTTCCAATCAAGCTGTATTAAGAAAATATATACTATGAAATGCATGGTATTATATTGACCTGACATTTTATTCCAGAGATGTTTCAAATCATTGCAATTAAATGTAATATGTAAATATTGTACTTCTTTTTTTTTTTTTTTTTTTTTTTTTGTGACATTTTTATAAAAAAAATTTTGCATGACATTCCTGAGAAAAATTACAAATTTCCTGACTAGAGATATAAAAACAAAGGGAACAATTCCAGAAAGTGTCCCTATTCTTAGAGACACCTGTATGCATCCTATATAATACATGATCTGGACCACCTTGACATTGACGTTCATTTAATTTGAGCACTTTTGTCCATCGTGATGAGCATCCAGGTCTTTCCTCATGTTCTGAACATGAAGTGAGCACGGAAAAAACTAAATCCAACGCCTTTCCACTCCGAGAGTCCCGAACAAATGACCTCAGATTTATTTTCACCATGCAAATCGTTTTTTAATCTGCTGCTGTAATTATTAATGACGTATCAGGACACCGGAGCTCAAACCCGCACGCACCATTACCCCTGCGTCGGCTTGTCCTGTTAATTGGCCATAAACGTGCCGGTTAAGGTTGAGATCCGTCGGGGCGAGAACTGATCACCTTTCTTTTGTTTTGCTGTTTTTCTAAGGAATACACGGCACTTATAATGAAGGTTGTTTATTGGTGAAGAAACTTTAACGTTCATTGAACATTTCCAGGTTTTTATTGGTGTAAAATGTTCTTTAGATGATTAAATTGAAAAAAGAAAAATAATGGTTCTAGTAAATAATGGTAACTTAATTTCTTTGGAGAGCCAAAAGTTTTTTTTATTATTATTATTATTTATTTTATTTTTTTATTGCATCACTTCCAAAATACCCTTTTGGCAGCTTTGTTATTAGAGTCAAAAGATACTATTTATTTATTTATTATTATTATTTTGTCAATGCAAAAATTGCATTTTACATATATAAAAAAAAAAAAAGATTACATAATTTAAGTTACAATTTAAGTTAAGTTACATAAGTTACATAATTTCTTAAACTTTTTCTATAAGATATAGATTTTCTTAAATACATTAATAAAAAAATTATTGAAAAATTAAATATAATTTAATTAATAAATTATTTATTAATCTTTTTCTACAAGACATTGATATTTTTTCATTCATTATTTATTTTTTAAATATTCTTTTTATATACATATAAAAATGGTTACATATAATTTCCTAAATCAATGTCTTATAGAAGAAGATTTTTTTTAAACATGAAGTTTTTTTTAATAATAGTAATAATAATAAAATATTTTATATTTATGTCGTTTGTTTATTTATATAACATCCCATAGCAATCAGTTATTTTAAAACTAAAATTAAGATTTAATTTTTTTTACCAACCCATACAATGTATAATAATCATAATACTTTTTTGATAATTACAATTAAATATATATAAAAAATTGATAAATATATTATTTCCTAATCTTTTCTAAAAGACATTGATTTTAAAAAAATACATTTAATTTTTAATAATTATAATTAAAAAAAAAAAAAAAAAATCTGTTATAATATTTCCTAATCTTTAACTATATATCTTCTGTGCCCATCTATATTTATTTTTGTGTTTTACGTGAGTTAAAAAAAAAAAAAAAAAAAAAAATATATATATATATATATATATATATATACACTTACAAAATGTTATTTTTATTCATTTACTTATTAAATTAATATAAATAAACAAAAATAAATAAATTCAAATAATAAGAATTTTTTAAATTATTTTAATTGACACAATATTAGTAATTAAAACTTAATATTCTTAATATTCACGTAATTCATTATAATATGTTTAAATTGTTGTTACATATTTAATATTATTTATTTATATAATATACCACAACAAGATATTTTAGAAAGAACATTCCTTTTTTCCCCTCATTATTTGTATTTATTTATTTGTTTTTATTCATTTAATTTAATTAAAATGATAATATTTTTAATAGTATAATTTTATTTAATATTAATATAATTGTTATTATGTAGTTAAATAATTTCACATATAATACACACTTTTGATAACTTTTTTTTTTTTTGGTTGTTGTTTTGTCATGTATCTGTAAAGAATTACTGTAAACTACACTTACAATAAATGTTCTTTATTGCCATCAATTGTTTCTTGGCTTAAGGAACCTTTCAAATCCGCTTCACAAAGATTATAGCAGCTGCGTTTTGACTCCTAGTCTTTTTATTATCTCAAAATTGACTTCCCAAAGCGTAAGAGTGTCGAAACCCATCAGCGGACTGAGATTACATCAGCTCTGACCTGCGGACGCTTTATAACTTCCACCGTCGTGCGGAGAGGACGAGGACAGGAGATGGTTTCGCTACAGTTATCAGGACAAGGACGGAGAGTCCGCTTGTAAAAGCGGTTCGGTGCCAAACGCAGAAGTCAAACGCTTCCTATCCAGAGCCAGTGAGGTCATTCTTTCTCCCCAGGTGACCTATAGATAGATGGTTGGTTAGTTAGTTAGTTGGTTAGTTATTTTTAGTTAATTCATTTATTTATTTTTAATTAATTAATTAATTTTATTTATTTTATTTATTTTTATTTTTTTAAATGAATTTTTAAATGTATTTATTTATTTATTTTAATTTTTTTTAATTCATTTTTTATTAATTAATTTAATTAATTTTTAGGATTGAAAATCATAATTTATTATATGCAAGTAAAGAATAGATTTTTTTAAATTCATTTATTAGTTTTTAATATTTTTTTATCAATTTATTTATTGTTTTTTATTCTATTTATTTTTAAATGAATGAATTTATTGTTTTTTTATTTATTTTTTATTAATTTATTTTTTATTTATTTGATTTTCAATTTATTTAGTTATTTTATTTATTAATTTATTTGTTTATTTTTAAATGAATATTTATTTAATAAATTTAATTTATATAAATTTTTTTATTAATTTATTTATTAATTTATTTTTTAAATTTAATTTTATAATGGTAATTAAGTGTAATATTATATATTTAATTTATTGATTTTAATTAATAAATTTTTGAATGAATGAATTTATTTATTTAATTGATTTATTGTTTTTTTTAAGTTGATTTTTATTTGATTTATTTTTAAATTTATTTTTTATTTTTTTTATTTTAATTTATTTTTTTTATAAATTTATTAATTAATTTTTAGGATTGAAAATCATCATTTATTATATGCAAGTAAAGAATAGATTTTTTTAATTAATTAATTTATTGGTTTTTAATATTTATCAATTTATTGTTTTTTATTCTATTTATTTTTAAATGAATTAATTTATTGGTTTTTATTTATTTTTTATTAATTTATTTTTAATTTATTTGAATTTTAATTTAAGTTTTTTTTAATGTATTTTTATTTATTTGTGTATTTTTAAATGAATGTATTTTTTTTTAAAGCTTATATTATTATAAATAAAAAAATAAAATATTTAATTTATATTTTTTATTTGTTTATTTTTAAATGTTTTTTTTTTTAATTTATTTATTAATTTTTTTCTTAATTTATATTTATTTTTTAATTTAATTTTATAATGGTAATTAAGTGTAATATTATATTTAATTCATTGATTTTAATTAATTTTTAAATTAATGAATTTATTTTTTTTAATTTTTATTTATTGTTTTTGTTATTATTATTATTATTATTTTTTTTTTCTCATGTAATTTAAAATATAATGGTAATTAAGTATAATATTATATTTTTAATATTTAATATTACTTATTGGTACTGGGATATTAAATAAAACAGTTTTTTATTTTAGGATTGATGTATATAATTTATTATATGCAAGTAAAGAATTTTGTTATAATAATATAATTGTAAATACATAGTACAGGAGATGGTTTTAGTACAGTTATCAGGACAAGGACGGAGAATCTGCTCATAAAAGTGTTTCGGTGCCAAACGCAGAAGTCAAACGCTTCCTGTCCAGAGCCAGTGAGGTCATTCTTTCTCCCCAGATGGCCTATAGATGAGCAGATGGATTGGATACGGTTTGCCAGAGAGGAACAGAGTATTTACTATTGAACAGCTCTGTACTGTACACCGTGGCTGTGTTTTCTTCTGGTGTTTGATTTGTTTGTGGGTCACTCAGCTAGAACTAAATGTCTGTAAAACGCTGTTTGAGAGTCAGAAGCTCCCTGTTGATTCACGCAGAGAGTCGCGCTGCTGTTATTGTAGATCATAACAGCCTCTCTGTTCACCAAGCCTTCATTTATTTGATTCAAAGTACAGCAAAAGCAGTCAAATTCTGAAATATTTTTAGTTAAAATAACTGCTTGTAATATGTTTGAATATGTTGTAAAATGTAATTTATTTCTGTGACCAAAGCTGAATTTTCATCATTACTCCAGTCTTCAGTGTCAGACGATATACAGCCATATCTCAAGTCTACAAGAGTGATATTGCTCTCAGATAGATAAATAGATTTATTTATTTTATTCTTTTATTTATTTATTTATTTATTTGTTTATTTATTTTTAATTATTATTATTTTTAAATGCATTTTTTAAATTGTATTTATTTTTTATTGTATTTATTCATTCATTTAAATGTATTTATTGATTTTTATTTTCTTTTTAAGTGCATTTATTTAAAGTGCATTTATTGATTTTTAAATGTTTGTTTTTTTTATTTCTTTTGAAACGTATTTATTTATTTTTAAATTATTTATTTTTTTATTAATTTATTTTTAAGTGTATTTAACTGTATTCATTCATTTTTAAATGTATTTGTTTTTTAAGTTTTTTTTTATTAATTTTATTTTTAAATGCATTTTTTTTATTTATTCATTTTTAATAAAATCATTTTATTAATTTTTAAATGTATTTATTTAATTTTAAATAATTATATACCAATATATGAAATATTATACCATTATAATAGTAAATAAGTAATTTTGTTATAATTATTAAATGGTAAATGAATATTAGAAATATTATTAATTTAATATTTATATAATAATATATTTAATATCAATTATTTATGTAATATGCCTGTAGCTATCGGATATTTTATGAAGAAATAATTGTTTTCTTTTTTTTTTCTTTTTTAATGGATCATCTGATCCGGACATTAAAAAAAAAAAAAGATTATTATATAATAATAATAATAAACAAGTATAATAGTATTTATATTATTAATAGAATATTTATATTTTTAATATATAATATCTCTGCAGCAATCCAATATTTTAGTAAGAAAATATTTTATTTATTTTTAATGAGCATTTATGAACATTTTCTGTTATTAAAAAAACTTAATTATCTTTTATGACAATTTGGGGGGAGAAATGTGTTTGCTTTGTTTCTAATATAATGTCTAAACAATTTAAATCTTTAAGTGTTTTTTTTTTTTTTTTTTTTTTTTTAAGATTTTTTTTTTTCTTCATACTGTAATGGTGTTTAATGTGACCTGGACGTGTTCTTGACACGTTTCATTAAATTCTCTCATTAGTTAAATGGTGTTATTGAGAGAAACGAACACCCCTGCTGGAGTCCAGACTCACTCACAATCACACTCTCATTAGGAAAGAGCTTTGAGAACAGCTGAAACACAAACCTGATCTAACAGAGGCTTTTAACAGGAACGCAGGAGAGCCGCTTTAACCTCTGACCCGTCTGCTTTAGCTCTTTGGCTTTTACCCACAATTACACCACTAGTTGACATCAAGGATCATCTGGAGTTTATTATAGAAGCCTGTTTCCACCACTGAATAAAAAAGGGAATTACAAATTCTTATCTCGCAATTTTGAATTTAAATCTTGTAATTTGGAATTTTTTTTTTTCTCAAAACGAGTTTGTATCTCTTTTTTTTTTTTTTCACAATTGTGAGATATAACGTCTATTTCTGAGGAGAACAAAAATATATGTTCACAGAATTGCGAGTTTATATCTCACAATTCTAAGTGAAAAGTCCGAATCGCAAGTTTTATTTTACAATTTTGACTTTATAATTTTCAATTGTGACTTTATTTCTTAAAATTGCGAGTTTATATCCCATAATTCTCAGAAAAAAATCAAAATTGCTCAATTTTATTACATAATTCTGACTTTATTTCTTAAAATTGCAAGTTTATATCCCATAATTCTCAGAAAAAAATCAAAATAGCTCAATTTTATTACATAATTCTGACTTTATAATTTTCAATTGTGACTTTTTCTTAGAATTGAGAGTTTATATCCCATATTTCTCAGAAAAAAAATCAAAATTGCTAAATTTTATTACACAATTCTGACTTTATTTCTTAAAATTGCAAGTTTATATCCCATAATTCTCAGGAAAAAAATCAAAATTGCTCAATTTTATTACACAATTCTGACTTTATTTCTTAAAATTGCAAGTTTATATCCCATAATTCTCAGAAAAAATCAAAATTGCTAAATTTTATTACACAATTTTGACTTTATTTCTTAAAATTGCAAGTTTATATCCCATAATTCTCAGAAAAAATCAAAATTGCTAAATTTTATTACACAATTTTGACTTTATTTCTTAAAATTGCAAGTTTATATCCCATAATTCTCAGGAAAAAAATCAAAATTGTTCAATTTTATTACACAATTTTGACTTTATTTCTTAAAATTGCAAGTTTATATCCCATAATTCTCAGAAAAAATCAAAATTGCTCAATTTTATTACACAATTCTGACTTTATTTCTTAAAAGTGCAAGTTTATATCCCATAAATCTCAGAAAAAAATCAAAATTGCTAATACTTGCTAATGACTTTATAACTCACAATTGTGACTTTATTTCTTAAAATTGCGAGTTTATATCTCACAATTCAGATTTTATTTCTTAGATTTGTGAATTTATATCCCACAATTCTGAGTAAAAAGTCAGAAATGCAAGTTTTTATTTCACAATTGTGACTTTTTTTTCTCAGAATTGCAATGTTTTATTCAGTGGTGGAAATTGGCTTCTGTAGTTAATTTTTCTTTATTTAATTATTTAAAATCATTAATAATGAACACATAATAAATCAGTATGATTTTTTTTTTAATGGTTTTTTATCTCTTATTTTATCAAAAATACAGGAAAAAACTTAATATTATTGCAATTCAAAATAACATCTTTTGATTTTAATATACTTTAAAATGTAATTTATTTCTGTGATGCAAAGCTGAATTTTCATCAGCTGTTACTCCAGTCTTCAGTGTCACATGATCCTCCAGAAATCGTTCTAATTTGCTAATTTATTACTTTTATTATGTAGTGTATATTGTTAGAAAACCTTTCTATTTTAAACAAATGCAGTTCTTTTTAACTTTTTATTCATCATAGAATCCTGAAAAAAGTATCACAGGTTTAAAAAACAATATTAAGCAGCACAACTGTTTTCAACACTGAAAATAAATCAGCATATTAGAATGATTTCTGAAGAATCACTGGAATACTAGAGTAATGATGCTCAAAATTCAGCATTGCATCACAGAAATAAATTACATTTTAAAGTATATTAAAATAGAAAACCACTATTTTAAATTGCATTAATATTTCACAATATTTAACCTTTTTTCTGTATTTTTAATCAAATAAACACAGCCTTGATGAGCAATAAAATCTCCTTTTAAAAAGCATTACAAATCTTACTAATCCCTAACTTTTGAGCAGCAGTGTTTATTTATTTTTATTTAAATGTGTTTTTTTTTAAATATAAATAAATGAATAATATTACTGCTTAAATTTCTAATGCAAAATATTTTTTCTGATTTTATTTTTAATGATGCATATTAAATCAGCATATTAGAATGATTTCTGAAGAATCACTGGAATACTAGAGTAATGATGCTCAAAATTCAGCTTTGCATCACAGAAAAAAATATTACATTTTAAAGTATATTAAAATAGAAAACCACTATTTTAAATTGCATTAATATTTCACAATATTACACCTTTTTTCTGTATTTTTAATCAAATAAACAGCCTTGATGAGCAATGAAAAAGCATTACAAATCTTACTGATCCCTAACTTTTGAGCAGCAGTGTTTATTTATTTTTATTTAAATGTTTTTTTTTTTAATATAAATAAATGAATAATATTACTGCTTAAATTTCTTATGCAAAATATCTTTTTCTGATTTTAGTTTTAATGATGCATATTAAATCAGCATATTAGAATGATTTCTGAAGAATCACTAGAATACTAGAGTAATGATGCTCAAAATTCAGCATTGCATCTCAGAAATAAATTATATTTTAAAGTGTATTAAAATAGAAAACCACTATTTTAAATTGCATTAATATTTCACAATATTTAACCTTTTTTCTGTATTTTTAATCAAATAAACAGCCTTGATGAGCAATGAAAGTCTCCTTTTAAAAAGCATTACAAATCTTACTGATCCCTAACTTTTGAGCAGCAGTGCTTATTTATTTTTATTTAAATGGTTTTTTTTATATAAATAAATGAATAATATTACTGCTTAAATTTCTAATGCAAAATATTTTTTCTGATTTTATTTTTAATGATGCATATTAAATCAGCATATTAGAATGATTTCTGAAGAATCACTGGAATACTAGAGTAATGATGCTCAAAATTCAGCTTTGCATCTCAGAAATAAATTACATTTTAAAGTATATTAAAATAGAAAACCACTATTTTAAATTGCATTAATATTTCACAATATTTAACCTTTTTTCTGTATTTTTAATCAAATAAACAGCCTTGATGAGCAATGAAAAAGCATTACAAATCTTACTGATCCCTAACTTTTGAGCAGCAGTGTTTATTTATTTTTTATTTAAATGTTTTTTTTTTAAATATAAATAAATGAATAATATTACTGCTTAAATTTCTAATGCAAAATATTTTTTTCTGATTTTAGTTTTAATTATGCATATTAAATCAGTATATTAGAATGATTTCTGAAGAATCACTAGAATACTAGAGTAATGATGCTCAAAATTCAGCATTGCATCACAGAAATAAATTACATTTTAAAGTATATTAAAATAGAAAACCACTATTTTAAATTGCATTAATATTTCACAATATTTAACCTTTTCTCTGTATTTTTAATCAAATAAACACAGCCTTGATGAGCAATAAAAGTCTCCTTTTAAAAAGCATTACAAATCTTACTGATCCCTAACTTTTGAGCAGCAGTGCTTATATATTTTTTTATTTAAATGTTTTTTAATATAAATAACATTTCTGCTTAAATTTCTGCAAAATATTTTTTCTGATTTCTTTCTTGTCTTTTTCTTTTAATGCTATAGTTGTCTGTCGAAGCAATACTTGTGTAGTGAACCTGCTGTAAGTGTTAATGACAGGAAGTGATGTCATCAGTAAAGTTGTGCTCCGTTTAGCCTCACCTGAGGGAGCGTGACATTTGAACACGCGTGTGGCCTCCTGCCGATCCGTGTGACGTGTGACTCGATCAGGATTGGACGTCACAGGTGTCTGCTGCGTAAATTAACATCAAACAAAACATCCAACTAAACTGATGCATCAATCCAGCCAATCAGTTTAGAATTTTTCTTGATCATTTCTGCATTTTGGTGGTGTGTTTGGCTGTAAAAGTTGTATAAATCTTGCACCTTGAATGCATGTTGATGCATGAGAGCTTTAGAGAAACACTTCTGCCATTGAAAGCAATCGGATGAAGCTTTTGTCCATCTCTAAAACTCTGCTGAAATGGTTTATATATAGCATTAGGGAGACCAGA
The DNA here is from genome assembly GCF_049309525.1 of Garra rufa. Classification (NCBI taxonomy): domain Eukaryota; kingdom Metazoa; phylum Chordata; class Actinopteri; order Cypriniformes; family Cyprinidae; genus Garra; species Garra rufa. The sequence goes on from NC_133374.1 coordinate 1,594,668, forward strand.
TGACTTTGGTTCTTGAAAATTGATCAGATGAGTTTGAACTTGCATAGGAATTAAACATAAATGGCACAGAAAGCTACAAATTCTGCTCTGGTTAAGATTTGATGACTGTCAATTCATTTCTAAAAGTTTTTTTTTTTTTTTTTTTTTTATAGGCTACGCTGCCCTCCAAAGGCAAAGTGCAGTAACTACGCGAACACTGAAACTGAGAAAAATGCCAGCTAGTCAAACACTCTCATTTCTCTGAAACAGGACAAAATTAAACCAGGAGACTTTGCCACGAGACAAAACGGTTGTCACAATGTCCATTTTAAGCCTTAACTCAATTTTGACCAAATGTGTAGTTACTGCGCTTTGCCTTTGGAGGGAAGTACGGCCAAAAAAACAACAGAATGGAAAATACTGTTGTTATAATTTGTGCAATTATGGCTGTGCACAATGACTTCTCAATTTACTTATTGTTATGAGGAAACATTTGTATTTGTATTTTTAATAAATGCAAAATGTAAATGTAATAATTATATAAATAATAATTTAATAATATTTTTTTAATCATGTTTATGTTCAATTTTAATTATAAATACATTATTTTGCACAATATAAAAATAGAATTCATATCTTAATGTTAATAGTAGTAAAGGATTATTCATTATATTTTATATTGTTTATTTCTTTTAGAATTAATCATTTTTTTAAATATTATATTAAATAATGATAAAGTAGTAGTAGTTTAATATTTATTGACTTATTTACTCATTTTATATGTATTTATTATATGTACATAAACAATTATAATATAATAAATTATTATTTGGAGCAATGTAAGAATTAATATTTTTATTATTCATTATATTTATAATATATATTATATATTTAGAATTTATTATATGCAAATAAATAAAATGTAATTTTTGTAATATTTGTTATATGAATTTCATATTCATTTATACAATATCCAAGTAGCAATCATATATATTTTTATATATATATTTATATTTTATGTGTGTGTGTGTGTGTGTGTGTGTGTGTATATATATATATATATATATATATATATATATATATATGTTCCAATAATATTACAATACAAATTATATTATATTTTAATTTTATTTATGTACATATTATAAAAATACATCTAAAATGAAAAATAAATAAAGACAGAAATTGTGACTAGATTTTTTTAATTAAGTTAAAAATACAACTGAGCATTCTGCTATAATAAAAATATACAAAATACAAATCTTGATCATTTTTTGTAAAAAAAAAATATATATAAATAAAAAAATATATATTAATAAATAAATATATATATATATATATATAGTCAGAAATTTTATGGAGCCAAAAATACTATTTTTACGATAAATGTGTTCAGGTTTTGTATTGTGTATTTTTATTATAGCAGAACGCTCATTTGTATTTTTAGTTTAATTAAAAATAAAATATCTATCAGTATCTTTTTATTTTATTTATTTATTTATTTATTTATATGTACATATAATAATAAATTATTTGAGCAATATAATAATTAATATTGTAATATTAATAGATGTTATTTATCATATATATTTTATTTTTGTATTAATATTTACATTTAGAAAAAAATATTATTAAATAATTTTGTAATATTTAATTATAATATTTTAAATATTATTAATGTAATTCATATTTATTTACACTCTGAGAAGCAATCAAGATATTTTATGGAGCCAAAAAAAATTTTTTTTACAATAAATTTTTATTTTTAATTAAAACAAATAATAAATAAATAAATAAATAAATAAACATCTGGTCATCCTATCTATCCGTATCTATATTTATATATGTCTAAATGTATTTTCTAAATTTATGCAAGTAAAAAAAAATTTTTTTTTACTTGCATAAATTTAGAAAATAAATATAGATAGATATACAGATAAAAATTCGATAGACATATAAATATAGATATGGATAGATAGGATAACCAGATGTTTATTTATTTATTTAAATATTTATTTTATATAATATCCCAGTAGTGGTGAGATATTTTAGGGTTTGGTCTCCAGGTCAGTAGGGGTCAGTAGTGAGTGGCTCATGCTCTCTTCCCCACAGTGGCGGGCGACAGGTTGCGTGTGGACTGGAGCCCGAGGAGTTCCCACTCCGACCTGGTGCTCTTGGGCAACACACGGACCAGTTTGGCGCACGGCCTGGGCGTGACATTTGGCCGCTCGGACCGTTACCTCAAGGTGCCAAAGTTTCCTCTCAATCTGTTCCATGTCCATTTTTACTTCACAGCGTCCGGAAACAACGCTCGCGCTTTCCTTCCTCTGCTGTCACAGCGTCTCTGCCGCTCCGAAAACACTCTTAAAGTGACAGTTCACCCAAAAAATACAATTAGCTGCAACACATTGACGATATTTTGGTTCCCATATTTCTCATCTTTTTGTAATCATTGTAGTAGAGAGTAGTCATTTCAAAATAAGAGTCCTGATATACTTTGGACTTAAGTAATTTTTAGCATACAATCATTTTAGTTAGGTTATTATTGGTATTTTGGTCCCCATATTTCTCATCTTTTTGTAGTCATTGTAGTAGAGAGTATTCTTTTCAAAATAAGAGTCAGTTTTGGGCTTGTTTATTATTAAAAGTCCCTCATTATTTTACTTCACAGCGTCCAGAAACAACGCTCGCGCTTTTCTTCCTCTGCTGTCACAGCATCTCTGCCGCTCCGAAAACACTCTTAAAGTGACAGTTCACCCAAAAAATACAATTAGCTGCAACACATTGACGATATATTGAGGTCTTATGAAGTGAAACGATCGGTCTGTGCAAGAAACTATTTCTTTACATTTTTGTTTGATCAAAGTCAAGGCCATAAAAAGTCTTATAGTAGAACAAAACGATTAGTTATTCAATATTTCTTATCTCTTTGAATAAGCGGGTGAAAGTAGTAGAGAATATACATTTCAAAATAAGAGTCCTGGTAAAAAAAAAAGTCCTTTGTTATCATTGCTGTAAAATCATTTCAGTTTGGTTATTATCGGTATTTTGGTTCCCATATTTCACATTTTTAAAAATGAGCAGATGAAATGGTAAAGCGTAAATATTTCAAAATAAGAGTCCTCATATTTTGGGTTTGTGATTAAAAGTCTGTCATTATGCATACAATCTTTTTAGTTTGGTTATTATTAGTACTTTAGTTCCCTTTTTTTTATTTCATATTTTTGAATGAGCAGCTGAAGTAGTAAAGCATACACATTTCAAAATAAGAGTCCCTGTGTATTTGGTGCATGTTTTATGATTAAAAGTATGTCTTTATGTATAAAATCTATTTAGTTTGTTTATTGTTAGTATTTTGTTTTTAACATTTCTCAGTTGTTATTAGTGGTATTTTGTTTCTCATCTTTTTGAATAAGCAGCTGGAAGTTGTGAAATGTAGACATTTCAAAATAAGAGTCCTTATATTTCGGGCTTGTTGTGATAAAGCCTCTCATTTTACGTAAAGTATTTTTATTTCGGTTGTTATTGGTATTTCAGTTCCCATATTTCTCCTTTTTTTTTTTTTTTTTGAGCAGCTGGACGTTGTAGAGAATATACATTTCAAAATAAGAGTCCTGGTATATTTTGGGCTTGTTTTTGATTAAAAGTCCCTAATTATGCTTAATCTTTATACTTTGGTTATTGTTATTTTGGTCCCCATATTTCTCATCTTTTTGTAGTCATTGTAGTAGAGAGTATTCTTTTCAAAATAAGAGTCAGTTTTGGGCTTGTTTATTATTAAACGTCCCTCATTATTATCATTATTATTATTTTTATTGTTATTATTTATTTATTTATTTATTTATTTATTTTTATTATTATTATTATTAGTTTAGATATTTTAGATTGGTTATTGTTGTTTTTTTTTGTTCCCATATTTCTCATCTTTTTGATTGAGCAGTTGAAAGTAGTAGATAATAGACATTTCAAAATAAGAGTCTTAGTGTATTTCCCATATCTCAACTTTTTGTATGAGCAGCCAGAAGTAGTAATGAGTAATCATTTCAAAGTAAGAGTCCTGCTTAATTTCTGGCTTGTTTATTATTAAAAGTCCCCCATTATACATAAAATAGTTTTTTCGTAGTTATTGATATTTTGGTTTAATATTGCTCATCTTTTTGAATGAGCAGCCGGAAGTAGTAGAGAATATACATTTCAAAATAAGAGTCTTGTTTAATTGAGTACTTTTTATGATAGAAAAATGCCATTATGCATAAAATCTCCTTAGTTTGGTTATTAGTAATTTGGTTCCCATATTTCTCATCTTTTTGAATGAGCAGCTGGAAGTGGTAGAGAATGTACATTTCAAAATATTTTTTTTGTAAAAAAAAAAGGCTTGTTTGTAATTTACAAGCTAATTTTACAATTTGATTTACATTTGTGATTTACAAGCTCATTTTACATAAAATCTTGTTCATTTGCTTATTATTGGTATTTTGGTTCCCATATTTCTCATCCTTTTGAATGAGCAGTGAGAAGTAGAAAAACGTATCCATTTCAAAATAAGAGTCCTGCTGTATTTTGGGCTTGTTTTTGATAAATCGATCATTACGCCTAAATTATTTTAGTTTGGTTATTATCTGTGTTTTGGTTCCCATATTACTCAACTTTTAATGAGTAGCTGGAAGTAGTAAAGCACATACATTTGTGGTAGTAGATAACATGCACTTCAAAATAAGAGTCCCAGTGTAGTTTTTCTGCTTGTTTTTTGATTAAAAGTCCTTCGTTTTTGCATATAATCATTTTAGTTGGGTTATTATTGGTATTTTGGTTTCCACTTTTAACATCTTTTTGAATGAGCAGCCAGAAATAGTAGAGAATATACATTTCGAAATAATCCTAGTATTTTTGGGCTTGTCTGTGATTTTAAAAAGTCCATCATTTTACATAAAATCTTGTTAATTTGGTTATTATTGGTATATTGGTTCCCATATTTTCTATCTGTTTGTATCAGCAGCCGGAAGTAGAAAAGCATATCCATTTCAAAATAAGAGTCCTGCTGTATTTTGGGCTTGTTTTGGAATAAATCCATCTGTATGCTTTAAATTCTCTTAGTCTGGTTAATGTCTGTATTTTGGTTTCCATATTTCTCATCTTTTTGAACACACAGCCAGAAGTAGTAAAGCATAGACATTTCAAAATAAAAGTCCCAGAAAAAAAGTTATGCTTACATTTATTTTAGTTTGGTTATTATCTGTGTTTTGGTTCCCATATTACTCATCTTTTAATGAGTAGCTGGAAGTAGTAAAGCACAGACATTTGTGGTGGTAGATAACATACACTTCAAAATAAGAGTCCCACTGTAGTTTTGGGCTTGTTTTTTGATTAAAAGGTTATTATTGGTGTTTTGGTTCCCATATTTTCCATCTGTTTGTATCAGCAGCCGGAAGTAGTAGAGAATATACATTTCAAAATAAGAGTCCTGGTATTTTTAGGGCTTGTTCCTAATTATGCATAAAGTGTTTTTTTCCTGGTTATTATTGGTATTTTGGTCACACAATAAATAGTGTCTGGCATTTAAATCAACAAACTCTTGTATCCACTCTCTAGCTTAGAAAGAAAGTAAATATTAACTAAAACACATTTTGAGTATTTAAACCTGCAGTTATCCAACTTGCAGCTGAATGTACTGCAGTCTGTTTAAATTTAGTAAAAGAATTTGAGATACTTGATTTAATTTGAGATTGCATGTTTGTTTGTTTTTCGTAGCTGCTTTCAGTATTAATTTTGTCCAAGTCTTCAACTCTTAAATTTGATTCCCAAACTCTGCAGAATCCCAGCGTTATTAGAAAGTGGGCCACGGATCGTGCTTCTGCCGTCTCGCTCCGAGGCCTGCCATTCATGAGCTATTTCTGTCATCATTATATGGTTAGCGGTCGAGGAAGCCTACATTCGCATAACACCACGTCTTCCAAACGTCCTCGCTTGACATGAAGAAAGCCAAACGCTGTCAAGCGCTGCTTCTGTCAGATCGGAGCTGATTAGGAGTTTCCAGAAAATGATTTTCTCAGCTTTTCTGGGATTGATAATGACCTAATTAACACGAGCGTCCACGTCGTTAACGCCCCAATTGCGCTAGACTCGGTTCCTCGCTCCGAGTTTCATTTAAATGTTCACTAGTTAGTTTTCTAATCATTGACGAGTCATTCTGAGTAATTAGCAATTAGTTCTTAATGTGGTTTTTCAAACGCTAATGTGTTTTGCCTTTGACTTCATGTCATTTAACAGACTTGCCATGGGACGTCTTTAGGGTTTCAGCGTGAAAAACTTCTCTTTTCTGTTCTTTAGTCTTGGGTTTGAGTTTTTGTTTGACTTTGATAATACTCTGCCTTTTTTAAACTGTTCTTGACTGATTTGGTTGGAAATGTCAAGTTTATAATGCATCTCGTAATACTACGAATTTCTGTTTATTGGCACACATTTGATCCAAGATGGAAAAATGTCAACTAAATCCAAATTCATTTATTTATTACATATTTATCATTACTATTGTTATTGTTATTATTAATATTATATATAATATTTATATATTATTTCTTTCTTTTTTAAATAATTATTAATTATATTTTATAACAATCATTAAAGTAAGTTATATTTATTATATACATGTTTTTGAATTAAATACTTTTTCAAATGCCTTTTTTATTACCATTTACCCCAAATTATTATTTTTTGTTAAGTTTATTTTTTTATTAATTATAAACGTATTTAATTATTAAGATGGGGAAAATGTAAACTAAATCCAAATGCCGAATTAATTCCACACCTTAATTAATATACTGATTCATATTTGTTGATATTTCTGTCAGTGTTTCTTTCAGAGTTTGTTAAAATATTAAATTATACTATATAATTTATTTATTAATAATATATTTTAACAATCATTAAAGTTAACTGTATTTTAGTTATATTATATTTTATATAGTTGAAATTTATTACATTTTAAATAACTTTTGTTATACATTTATGTAAATATATAAATAAATAAATAAAAAATTTTTTAAATAAAAATAATTTATTTTAAGAGTCTTGGTTTATTTTGGGCTTGTTTATGATTTAAAAGTCCCTCATTTTGCATAAAATCTTTTTAGTTCGCATATTTCTCATCTTTTTGATTGTGTAGTTAAAAGCAGTAGAGAATGGACATTTCAAAATAATAAAGTGTTTTGGGTTTGTTTTTGAATAAAAGTCCCTCATTATGCATAAAATCTCTTTAGTTTGGTTATTTTTTTGGTATTGTGGTTTCCATATTTCTCATTTTTTTTAATGAACTGGTAAAAGTAGTAGAGAATATACATTTCACATTAAGAGTCCTGCTCAATTTCTGGCTTGTTTATTATAAAAAATCCTTTATACAAAATCTTTTTTTAATGTGGTTACTGGTATTTTGGTTAAATAAATAAATAAATAAATAAATAAATAATAAAATAAATAAAATATATATATTTAATAAATGTATACTTTTTTATTTTAATTATTATTATTTTATTATAATTGTATTTAAGTTATTAATTATCAGACCTACAAAAACTTTTGAGCTTGGCTATAACTGTAACTAAAACTATTAATAAAACCATAAAAAATAAATTTATTACTTAACATAAAATAAACATTAGCTGAAATAAAATCTGAGAAAGTTTAAATATTTCAGCTAGTTGCCAAAGAAACTCTTTTCATTTAATTTAATGTGATTTACTAAAAAAAAAAAAAAAAAAAAAAAAAATACTATGGAAAAAAAATTAAAAATAAATAAAAACTATGAAAATGCTACAATTAAAAACTATAATTAAAATAAAAACAGAAAATATAAAATAAATTAAATAAAAATATATCTAAATTAATATATATATTTTTTGACATATATAATATAAATTTTAAAATATAACAAATTAAATTAAATCCAAAACAAAAACTATAATCATATGATACTAAAATTATACTACCACTAAAATAACATAAATAATACTACAGGATATAAAATATAAACACTGTACAATGATGCTGCAACACAAAAGGAAATTGCAGGTCTCATGAGAGCAAGACAGGTGTCATGATAGAGAGAGAGAGAGAGAGAGAGAGAGTGTGTGTGTGTGTGTGTGTAATGTGTGGATTGCATGTGTGTTCATGTGTGAGAGAGGGAGAAAGAGAGAGAGAGAGAGACAGTAACACTGATCAAACGTGCAGCATGTGACGTCATCAGCATCCAGCCCGCCGTATCCTTGGAGAAATCGTTCCATGGTGACTGGTTGCTATAGAAATGCTCGTTTCCTTCCAAGTTCCAGCGGAATAACGGGGTGTGAGCGCGACGTGGCATGTCGCTGACGACCGACTCGATGGAGAAGCTTTTGTTCCTGTGTGGAGCGAGCGGAGAGCCGGTATCACTGCTCAATATTCATCATTGTGTGTGTGTTTGTGTTTGGGAATGCAGAGGATCACGTCTTTGCTGGTTTGCTGTGCTGAAGCGCTGGAGCCGTGTGTGTGTGTGTGTGTGTGTGTGTGTGTGTGTGTGTGTGTGTGTGTGTGTCTGTGCTCCGCGGGTTGGTTTGCATGCAAATAGAGGAGTCTAGATTCAGTCTGACACTGTACTAGTGTAATAGTCTGTTCTGATTTGATCTGTAGTCTGCTTTAAGCGGTCTAGTCTGGTCTACTTTGATCTGTTCTATTCTATTCCATTTTTCCCTCAAGTTTATTATTTTCTATTCTGTTCGACTCTGCTGTACTCCTGTTTATTTTCCACAGATGTCCGTCTGTTCCATTATGTTTTTACAGCAGTTTTACTGCATTTAAGTCATTGGAATAGAATGGAATAGAATAGAACAGATTAGAAAATAAATATTTATTTTCTATTCTATTCTGTTCTACTCTATTGTACTCTGATCCTATCCATCTTGTTATTTTCTGTTTTGCTGCACTGAAATGTTTTCTAAACTGTTAATTTTATTTTCTTTCTCTTATTTCATATTGTTCTAGTGTGGTCCATTGTACCAATCTGTTCTCACCATCTATTCTAGACTGTAGTTTTGTACTGTACTGCAGTCCTTCTATTGTATTCTTTTCTATTTTATTCCCTTCTATTTTCTCCATCTAGTCTAGATTGGCATTTTCTGTTCTACTGCTTTGATGTTCTGCATTCGATTCCATTCCATTCTGTTCTGTTCTATTCAGCTCTGGTTTATTTTATTCCCTTCTACTATTTTCTCCATCTAGGCTAGAAACTGGTGTGACTTATATTCTATTCTTTTAATATTCGATTAAACTTCACTGTACTCATCTGTTCTCACTGTCTATTCTAGACTGTTGTTTTCTACAGTACTGCAGTCATTCTATTATATTCTATTCCGTTCTGTTCTGTTCAGCTCTCGTTTATTTTATTCACTTCTACTACTATTTTCTCCATTTAGGCTAGAGACTGGTGTACTGCTCTGAAGATCTGCATTCTATTGTATTATTAAACTCCACTGTACTCATCTATTCTTACCATCGATTCTAGACTGTTATTTTGTACTGCTATTCTATTCTATTCTATTCAGCTCCGGTTTATTTTAATCCCTTCTACTACTATTATCTTGTAGTCTAGATTGGCATTTTCTGTTCTACTGCTTTGTTCTGCATTCTATTCTATTCTATTCTATTCTATTCTATTCTATTCTACTCTCTTCAGCTCTGGTTTATTTTATTCCCTTCTACTACTATTTTCTCCTAGTCTAGATTGGCATTTTATGTTCTACTGCTTTGATGTTCTGCATTCTCTATTCTATTCTACTCAATTCAGCTCTGGTTTATTTTAATCCCTTCTACTACTATTTTCTTCTAGTCTAGATTGGCATTTTCTGTTCTACTGCTTTGTTCTGCATTCTATTCTATTCTATTCTATTCTATTCTATTCTATTCTATTCTATTCTATTCTACTCTCTTCAGCTCTGGTTTATTTTATTCCCTTCTACTACTATTTTCTCCTAGTCTAGATTGGCATTTTATGTTCTACTGCTTTGATGTTCTGTATTCTATTCTATTCTATTCTATTCTATTCTTTTATGGTGTATTTTATTCCCTTATACTACCAATACCCCCATCTAGTCTAGATTGGTATTATATTCTACTGGTTTGAAGTTCTGTATTCTATTCTATTCTACTCTATTCAGCTCTGGTTTATTTTATTCCATTCTACTACTATTTTCTCCTTCTCGTCTAGATGGGCATTTTCTGTTCTACTGCTTTAAAGTTCTGTATTCTATTTAAATCTATTCTATTCAGCTCTGTTTTTTTTATTCCCTTCTACTACTGTTTTCTCCTTCTCGTCTAGATTGGCATTTTCTGTTCTACTGCTTTAAAGTTCTGCTTTCTGTTCTGTTCTATTCAGCTCTGGTTAATTTTATTCCCTTCTACTACTATTTTCTCCTTCTCGTCTAGAGAGTGATGTGATCTGCATTCTATTCTATTCTATTCTATTCTATTCTATTCTTTTAATGTTATATTCTGCTCCCCTGTTTGGCCTAAAATCAAAATCTCGATTAATTGAACATTTTAACCCGATTACGATTAATGAACGATTATTTTATTCATTAATAAAATTATATTTAATTATATTTAAATAATATTTATTTTTTTGCCCTCATAGTTCACTGACAAGTTTTGTACAGTAAATACGCGTACATATTACAAGTGAGAGATTTTTGAATGAAGGGTGCACACACTATCTACTATCTATGATTATTTATTGAACATCAGTGTTGAACAACTGAAATTAAAGCACACATTGCTTAAAATGAAAAGTCACATTTTTCTTAAATTAGTGAAAATAAATAACTTGAACTTTTGGAAACCAAATAAATTATTTATAAAATAATAATAAATATTAAAAGTAGAAAATAAGCAGTATCTCTTCTAAATAAAATTACTCTTGTATATCTTGTAAATACTTTTTACTGTATAAATACTGCTTAAGCTCTCCATCGACATGTCGGAGGAATAACGTAACGTAACGGAGCGGGGTCACCTGACTCCACACGCAGTAGTGTTTTTAAAGGGAAAGTAATTGAAATAATTGACCTGGAAAAATTTGATCGATTATAGGTTCTGAATGTCGATTTCGATTACTTTTCGATTAATCGCCCAGCCCTACTGAAATCCCTCTATTCTATTCAGCTCTGTTTTATTTTATTCCCTTTTACTAATATTTTCTCTATCTAGGCTAGACTGGTATAGGCTAGACTTGTACTGCTCTGAAGATCTTTCTTTTCTATTCTCTAGTCAGTGTCTGGGCTGTGGTCGATGTCATTTGTCAACAGGCCATCAGCTGTAGTTTTAGGCATAGAGCTCCTTTAACAGACTCCTGCTGTATGACGCTCATTGAATGTGCGCCGTTCTCCTGGGCTTGAGCTCTTAAGGAACTGAAGCTCAGCTCAGTGTTCAGTAGGGCAGTAGGCAATAGTGTGCATGCGGCTTTTTTCAATATGTATCTGTTGTTATTTGCCTCCCGCTCCACTAACTGTGCCATAACGTGTCGTCTAATGCATTTACCCTTGTGAATAATACACGCCAGGTGCACATGTTGCTGAGAAACCCATGTGGGCTTACATTCACACGCACTGTAACCTACTGTACAGTCTGAGACGTGAAGGTCTTGAAAAGCAGCTTTGCTCTTGAGGGATTCTCACTCTGAGGCCAAGATTTTGCTGAAATATCAACAACCTGTTACTAGTGCTCAGCGCTAGAGGTTTCACATCACCAAGTCTTGAAGTTGAGTGTGTAAGTGCAGCTTTATGATTTCACAAGTGAATATTCATAATATACAATGCCAGGTCCATTAGAGAGCAAACTAGTGAAGAGTTGTTCAGATGAGAACCATTTGAAATAAGACTCTTCTTTCAAGCTTTTACTCAATGATTTGTTTTCTTCTCTCAGGTAAATGTTGAGGACAACAGCGACATGTTACCTAAATCCAGACGAGCTCTCACCATTCAAGAGATCGCAGCGCTGGCGAGATCTTCACTTCACGGTAATAAACCCTACTGCTTGCATATTGATGTATTATTTACAAGAATACTTGCAATTAAAAATGTTTGTCAAGATATAATTAATTAGCACAGCCTTTGAAACACAACATTTAAATTAACAGATTATTGGTGTGTATTTCAGTCTTTCTACTTCAAAATTCGATTTAATCCAGTGTGTTTCTTTGATAAATTGTTTCTACATCAAATTTGGATGCAGACCTCATGGGATACTGATTCATGTTAATGAATAGCCAGATATCTATTTAGTTTATTTTAAGCTGCTTGTAGGTGATGCACCTTTTTATAACTTTGTCAATAGTTAAAATGCATTGATTTTATGCAGATTAATGTTAATGTTAACCGAAACTCCAATAATTGTTTAGGTTATTTTAGGCTGCCCTTTTTTTTATTACCTTGTCAATATTTAGGACAGCCATTAAATGCTGATTTAATGTTAACCAGTAGTCAAATATCTATTTAGTTTATTTTAAGCTGATGTTGTAGGTAATGCACCTATTTATAAACTTATCAGTAGTTAAAATTCAGTAATGCAAAGCTGACCGTTAATGTTAATCAATAGACAAATATCTATTTAGTTATTTTAGCCTGCCTTTGTAAGTGGTGCACATTTTTAGATCCTTTTCTATAATGTTAAATTAAGTTACAAAAACTTAATTTTTCGTTTTTATAGCATTGTCAGTACTTAAAATGCATTCATTTTATGTTAATGTTAAGCAAAATTTAAATACCTGTTAAGTTTAATGTAGGTTCCTGTTGTAGGTGATGCACCTTCTTTAAAACCTTCTCAATAGTAAACGCAGTAATTTAAAACTGATTAATGGTAGTGTAATAAAAGTTACAACAATAATGGCAAATAACAATAGATTTGAACATGAAGCGTCTCCATTGAGATGCTGTATTGTTCTTAGGTCATTTGGTCTGCACAAAGATCACAAAACCTGACACACACACACACACACACACACACACACACACACACACATTGAATAAAAGAGATCGCAGCTCACTAAATCTTCACGGTAAACACACACACGCTTTCATTGCATGTGATGAGTCCTTTGTGTCATACTGATTGACAGCATGACAGTGACCTGGATTATTCCTCATGTATTATGCAGCATTCGGGTCACTGACCCTTGCATCTGTCTGTGTGTGTTCAGGTATCTCGCAGGTGGTCAAAGATCATGTGACGAAGCCCACGGCGATGGCGCAGGGTCGCGTAGCTCACCTGATCGAGTGGAAGGGCTGGTGTAAACCCACCGACACGCCCAGCGCCCTTGAGTCACACCTCACGTCATACTCGCATCTGTCCGAGGGCGAGCAGGAGGCGCGATTTGCTGCAGGTCAGTGATTGTTGGCATGTTACCTTATCAAAGCATGGTATACAGTATTAAAATACTGAGATTAGAAGTTATTTTTTTCATTACAAAAAGAACTTGCAATAAAACAATACACAAAATGTATCTAATTTTAAGGCAAGACACTACAGGTGAATATGGGAAAGTATCTGTTTTATCTATAATACCATATCACCATACTTTCCCATTTGACTGATTACTTTAAGAATAGCCAGCTTTTTTTTTTTTTTTTTATATTTAAATACACAAATGAGGCATTATCTTAAATATTATTTAAATACGCACTTATTTGCATACATTTACAGATAATAAATCAGAACATTGGATAAAGCCATGTTTAGAATTTGGTGCATGTAAGTGCTGCTGGAATGTAAGAGGAGAAACTCGTTTTGAGAAAACGTTATCTAGTAGTCAACATTTGAAGTGTATCAAAACCTTTCATCAAAGTTGTCCTAAAACCAAAACAATACCTGTTCTTGTCTTAGGACAACTATGATTCACTTTTTTGATCCACTTCAAATGTTGACTACTCTATATGGTAATTTGAAATCAAGAAGCACAAATAAATAAAGTGAAAAAAAAAAACATGCTAGTAATATATCAACAAAACCATCAAAAAAAGATGAATTGTGTTTCAAATCTATAGGTACAAAGAGATAAAGTGCAAAAATAAAACATGCAAATGATATATAAACAAACCCTTCAGTAAAATCCTTTAGAATATAGAGCGGAAAAAAACAACTAAGTTTTGGTGTATGCAATTGCTGCTGAAGTGGAGAAGCAAATTCATTTTATGAAAGTCTTTAAAATTATATACTGCAAATGAGATCTTTAAATGCGAATAGATAAAGTGCCAAAATAAAATCATGCAAGTGATATATGAATGAGCCCTTCAGTAAAAACCTTTAGAATATAGAGAGAAATAATATTCTAAGTTTTGGTTTATGTACATTCTGCTGAAGTAGAGAAAAAAACTGCCTTTAAAGTTATATATTGTAATTAATATAGACAAATGCAATTAAATAAAGTGGGAAAAAAATTAAACCATGCAAGTGATATGAACAAACCCTTCAGTAAAAACCTTCAGAATATAAATGGGAATAAAATTCTAAGTTTTGGTGTATATAAGTGCTGCTGAAGTGGAGAAAAAACTTTTAAAGATATGGATTGTGTTTAAAATGTACAGGCGCAAATGGATAAAGTGCAAAAATAAAACCATGTGAATGATATATGAACAAACCATTCAGTAAAGACTTTCAGAATTTAGAGAGGAACAAAACTGTAAGTTTTGGTGTATATAAGTGCTGCTGAAGTGGAGAAAGAAACTTGTTTTGAGAAAACTGCATTTGAAGTTATGTATTGTAATTGAAATCTACAAACGCAAATGGATAAAGTGCAAAAATAAAACCATGCAAATGATTTATGAACAAACCCTTCAGTAAAAACTTTCAGAATATAGAGAGGAATAAAATTCTAAGTTTAGTTGTATATAAGTGCTGCTGAAGTGGAGAAAAAACTTTTAAAGATATGGATTGTGTTTAAAATGTACAGGCGCAAATGGATAAAGTGCAAAAATAAAACCATGCAAATGATATATGAACAAACCCTTCAGTAAAAACCTTTAGAATATAGAGAGAAATAATATTCTAAGTTTTGGTTTATGTACATTCTGCTGAAGTAGAGAAAATGCCTTTAAAGTTATATATTGTAATTAATATCTACAAATGCAATTAAATAAAGTGGAAAAAAAATAAAAACATGCAAGTGATATGAACAAACCCTTCAGTAAAAACCTTCAGAATATAAATAGGAATAAAGCTGCTAAGTTTGGTGTATGTAAGTGCTGCTGAAGTGGAGAAACCAATTCATTTTGAGAAAATGACCTTTAAAGTTATATATTGTAATGGAAATCCACAAATAGAAACAGATGCAAAAATAAAACCATGCAAATGATTTATGAACAAACCCTTCCATAAAAAATTTCAGCATATAGAGAGGAATAAAATTCTAAGCTTTGGTTTATGTACGTTCTGCTGAAGTGGAGAAAAAAAACTTTTAAAGATATGGATTGTGTTCAAAATGTACAATACAGGCACAAATATAGATAAAGTGCAAAAATAAAACCATGTGAATGATATATGAACAAACCCTTCAGTAAAAACTTTCAGAATATAGAGAGGAATAAAATTCTAAGTTTAGTTGTATATAAGTGCTGCTGAAGTGGAGAAAAAACTTTTAAAGATATGGATTGTGTTTAAAATGTACAGGCGCAAATGGATAAAGTGTAAAAATAAAACCATGCAAATGATATATGAACAAACCCTTCAGTAAAAACTTTCAGAATATAGAAAGGAATAAAATTCTAAGTTTTGGTGTATATAAGTGCTGCTGAAGTGTAGAAAAAACTTTTAAAGCTAAGGATTGTAATTGAAATATACAGGCGCAAATAGATAAACTGCAAATTAAAAACACTTAAATGTGTGTTTGTTTTCTTTCATAAAAACCATGTTATAAAAAGCCAAGCAGCCCAAAATCTAAAAATTGACCACAGCATGAGTTTGAACCATAGTGTCTTGCTTTAAAAATGTTCAAAATAAACATGTTTTAAACATCTTAAACTGCAAAAACACAACTATAGACGATAATAAAGAATAAGAGAATTTTCAGATATCTAAGATGATAAATAATCTTGTTTCACTGACCTCACCAACAAACCACACACCCCAGTTTGACTGCCGGAAAAATAACTCTTGAGAGCTAGCTCCTTTAATAAAGCATTCAGACTAATGATCAAGCTCAAGAGTTATCGGTTTATGTTTGCTTAATGATTCCACTTCCTTAACAATTCTTTAAATGACTCCCATCCATACCTCTGACCTTTTCTTAAGGTGAGTACAAGGTGAGACAGGAGCCTGTCTGTCCTCTGAAGGTTACTTTCTGTTGCCCTTAGTGTGACGAAGCGTTTTTCCAGGAACGACATGACAATTTATGGGCTGAACCCGAGAGGAATTCATTCACAGCTCTCTCAATCTCTCTCTCTTTCTCTCTGTCAATGTCACAGGATTGTCCTTTTCATACAGTGACTAAGAATTAATACTATTTTGTTTGTGTGAGAGGATTGTTCACTTACAGCTGAGGTTTGTGAATGTCCTTGTGAGTGTACTATTGTATGTGTGTGTCTATTTACTGTTCGTCCTGCGGAAACACATTCGGTGACTCTGTGGATAAAATCGAACTCTAGGAAATTTGCCAAAACTCTTTGTGTGTGAGTTTGCTGACCAAGCCTTCAGCGAAGGGTAAAGGATGAATGGAAGGATGAATCCATAAATTAATGCAAGCAAAGATGCTGAGAGCACAAGAGAGAAGGAAAGACTCAAACGATATTCAGAACATTTTGATCTGTTTGAGTATTTTGCATTTTGCAACAAAAATAGGTTTATTCCTTATTTATTAATCGCTCATTTACATGCCGGTTTAATGCTGGTCATTTAGGTCTTTTTGGTTGCAGATGGTTGAGCTGGATTTTTATTACTCTATTTTTATTTTATCTAAATTATATTTTGCAACTATTGAGATTAATTGTGACACTGGATCACAAAACCAGTCTTAAGTAGCATGGGTATATTTGTAGCAATAGTCAAAAATACATTGTATGGGTCAAAATGATCGATTTTTCTTTTATGCCAAAAATCATTAGGATATTATGTAAAGATAATGTTCCATGAAGATACTTTGTATTGTGAAATATATCTACCATAAATATCAAAACTTAATTTTTGATTAGTAATATGCATGGTTAAGACCTTAATTTGGACAACTATAAAGGCAATTTTCTCAGTAAAGGGTAAAAAAAATCTCAATTTAAAAAGATTAAATAAAGTGCAAAAATAAAACAATGCAAGTGATTTATGAACAAACCCTTCAGTAAAAACTTTCAGAATATAGAAAGGAATAAAATTCTAAGTTTTGGTTTATGTATGTTCTGCTGAAGTAGAGAAAAAACTTTTTAAAGATAAGGATTGTGTTCAAAATGTACAGACGCAAACCGATAAAGTGCAAAAATAATACCATGCGAATGATTTATGAACAAACCCTTCTGTAAAAACGTTCAGAATATAGAAAGGAATAAAATTCTAAGTTTTGGTTTATGTATGTTCTGGTGAAGTGGAGAAAAAAACTTTTAAAGATATGGATTGCGTTCAAAATGTACAGACGCAAACCGATAAAGTGCAAAAATAATACCATGCGAATGATTTATGAACAAACCCTTCTGTAAAAACGTTCAGAATATAGAAAGGAATAAAATTCTAAGTTTTGGTTTATGTATGTTCTGCTGAAGTGGAGAAAAAAACTTTTAAAGATATGGATTGTGTTCAAAATGTACAGACGCAAACCGATAAAGTGCAAAAATAATACCATGCGAATGATTTATGAACAAACCCTTCTGTAAAAACGTTCAGAATATAGAAAGGAATAAAATTCTAAGATTTGGTTTATGTATGTTCTGCTGAAGTGGAGAAAAAACTTTTAAAGACAAAGATTGCGTTCAAAATGTACAGGCGCAAACCGATAAAGTGCAAAAATAATACCATGCGAATGATTTATGAACAAACCCTTCTGTAAAAGTAAAGAAAACCTTTAAATATAAGGATTTTAATTGAAATATACAGGCGCAAGTAGATAAAGTGCAAAAAAAATTACCCTTATGACTCGTTTTGTTCTCCAGGGTAACAATTATTTTTTATTTATTTATTTTTTATTATCATATAATTTTATTTTGTTTTGCACCAATTGAGATTAATTATTTGGTTTTGTTTTATTATATTTTATTGGTTTATTTATTTATTTTTTTTCGCACATAATGATATTAATAATTTTAATTTATTTATTTCATTGAATTTTATTATCATTTTATTTAGTTTTGCACATATTGAGATTAATTATTTGGTTTTATTTTATTATATTTTATTACTTTTTATTTCACACCTAATGATATTAGTTTTTTTTTTTATTATTCTATTTTGTTTTGCACACATTACGATTTAACAGTAATTATTTTAGTTTTTTGTAATTATTGAGATTTTGCTTTATTTAATTGTAATTTGTTTAAGTATTGTTTCTTTTTTTTGCACTTACTGAGTATTTAATTATTTTGTTTAGTTTTATTGTCTATTTAATTTAGCACCTAACAATTTTTTTGTTTTCTGCTTTTTTGAATTTTTTTTTATTTTTATTTATTTTGCACTTATTTTATTTTGCACTTTATTATTATTATTATTATTATTTTGCACCTATTTTTGTTCTTTATATCTCAGCGTGAACTTTCATTTTATTGTACATATTTTGCAATTTCTCACTGTACGCAGATATGCTGCAAGTGCATCTGTGGTAAATAAAAAAAAAAATCATTTGTGTCCTGTCAAATCTGATTTAAATTAATGTATGTAACGTAAATAATTGTGTGTGTTTTTATTAGGAGTGGCAGAGCAGTTTGCCATCGCAGAGGCAAAGCTTCGCGCCTGGTCTTCAGTGGATGGTGACGAGTCTAATGATGATTCTTATGATGAAGATTTTCTACCTGCAAATGAGCCGGTTACACAGAGCACAGGTACACACACAAACACTTGATATACTTAACTATTCAAACTCCAACTGTCAAAATTCAAATTTAAACTCCCAGAATCCTTTGAGACTAAATCAAGCTTCCCTTCTATGAACTATTTCTAATCCATTCAAACTTCCATTCTATCTAATATTTCTAATCTATTTAACTATCTAGCCTAGTCTAGCAACTACAATCATGCTAGTAACTTGCTAATCATGCTAGCAACATGCTAGTAGCTTGTTAATCATGTTAAAAACATGCTAGTAACTTGTCAGTCATGCTAATAACATGTAAATAATGTGCTAATCATGTTAGACACAAGTTAGCAACTTGGTATTCATGCTGGAAACATCTTAGTGATTTGTTTATAATACTAGCAACTTGTTAACCATGCTAGAAACAATGCTAGCAACTTGCCAGTCAGGCTGGAAACATGTTAGAAACATGCTAGAAACACATTAGCAACTTGCTAATCATGCTAGAAACACGTTAGCAACTTGTTAATGTTAAAAACATGCTAGCAACTTGCTAATCATGTTAGTAACTTGTCAGTCATGCAAATGACAGGTAAATAGCGTGCTAATCAGGTTAGAAACATGTTAGCAACTTGTTAATCATGCTAGAAACATGCTTGTAACTCGTTAATCAAATTAGAAACATGCTAATAACATGCTAGTAACTTGTTAATATCTTAAAAACATGCTAATAACTTGCTAATCATGCTAGAAACATGCTATCGACTTACTAATCATGAAAGAAACACGTTAGCAACTTGTTAAAGTTAGAAACATGGTAGTAACTTGTCAGTCATGCTAATGACAGGTAAATAAAGTGTTAAGCATGGTAGAAACACATTAGCAACTTGCTAATCATGCTAGAAGCATGTTAGAAATGTGCCAGCAACTTGTTAGTCAGCCTAGAAACATGCTAACTTACTAATCATGATAGAAACACGTTAGCAGCTTGTTAATAATGTTAAAAACATGCTAGCAACTTGCTAATCATGTTAGTAACTTGTCAGTCATGCTAATGACAGGTAAATAGCGTGTTAATCAGGTTAGAAACATGTTAAAACTTGCTAATCATGCTAGAAACACGTTAGCAACTTGTTAATGTTAAAAACATGGTAGTAACTTGTCAGTCATGCTAATGACAGGTAAATAAAGTGCTAATCATGCTAGAAACACGTTAGCAACTTGCTAATGACATTATTAATGCAAGTAACATGTTAATTACGTAAGAAACATGCTAGAAACATGTTAGCAACTTGCTAATCATATTAGAAACATGCTAATAACATGCTAGTAACTTGCTAATATGTTAAAAACATGCTTAAAAATTGCTAATCATGCTAGAAACACGTTAGCAACTTGCTAATGACATTATTAATGCAAGTAACATGTTAATTACGTAAGAAACATGCTAGAAACATGCTAGCAACTTGTTAATCATGCTAGAAACATGCTTGCAACTTGCTAATCATATTAGAAACATGCTAATAACATGCTAGTAACTTGCTAATATGTTAAAAACATGCTAGAAATTGCTAATCATGCTAGAAACACGTTAACAACTTGCTAATGACATTATTAATGCAAGTAACATGTTAATTACGTAAGAAACATGCTAGAAACATGCTAGCAACTTGTTAATCATGCTTGCAACTTGCTAATCATATTAGAAACATGCTAATAACATGCTAGTAACTTGCTAATATGTTAAAAACATGCTAAAAAATTGCTAATCATGCTAGAAACACGTTAGCAACTTGCTAATGACATTATTAATGCAAGTAACATGTTAATTACGTAAGAAACATGCTAGAAACATGCTTGCAACTTGCTAATCATATTAGAAACATGCTAATAACATGCTAGTAACTTGCTAATATGTTAAAAACATGCTAAAAAATTGCTAATCATGCTAGAAACACGTTAGCAACTTGCTAATGACATTATTAATGCAAGTAACATGTTAATTACGTAAGAAACATGTTAGAAACATGTTAGCAACTTGTTAATCATGCTAGAAACATGCTTGCAACTTGCTAATCATATTAGAAACATGCTAATAACATGCTAGTAACTTGCTAATATGTTAAAAACATGCTAAAAATTGCTAATCATGCTAGAAACACGTTAGCAACTTGCTAATGACATTATTAATGCAAGTAACATGTTAATTACGTAAGAAACATGCTAGAAACATGTTAGCAACTTGTTAATCATGCTAGACACATGCTTGCAACTTGCTAATCATATTAGAAACATGCTAATAACATGCTAGTAACTTGCTAATATGTTAAAAACTTGTTAATCATGCTAGAAACATGCTTGCAACTTGTTAATGTTAAAAACATGCTAGCAACTTGCTAATCATGTTAGTAACTTGTCAGTCATGCTAATGACAGGTAAATAGCGTGCTAATCATGCTAGAAACACGTTAGCAACTTGCTAATGACAATATTAATGCAAGTAACATGTTAATTACGTAAGAAAAATGCTAGAAACTTGTTAATGACATGCTAATCATGTTAGCAACATCTATATATATATAACATCTATCTATATAAAGTCCAAAACTTTAAGGTTTTACAGCTGCTTTGTCCTGACAAACTTTATCTAGTTATAATTGTAATACTAGAAACTATAATATAAATTACTTATAATATAATAATTATATATTATATGTGACCCTGGACCACAAAACCAGTCATAAGGTTAAATTTTACAAAACTGAGATGTATACATCACACGAAAGCTCAATAAATAAGCTTTCTATTGATGTATGGTTTGTTAGGATAGGACAATATTTGTCCGAGATACATCTATTCGAAAATCTGGAATCTAAGGGTACAAAAAAATCAAAATACTGAGAAAATCACCTTTAAAGTTCCCCAAATTAAGTTCTTAACAATGCACATTACTAATCAAAAATTACATTTGGATAGGTTTACAGTAGGAATTTTACAAAAAATCTTCATGTAACATGATCTTTACTTAATTTCCTAATGATTTTTGACATAAAAGAAAAATCAATAATTTTGACCCAAGCAATGTATTTTTGGCTATTGCTACAAATATACCCCAGCGACTTAAGACTGGTTTTGTGGTCCAGGGTCACATATGTAAAATATATTTTTTATTATTATTGATCTTATTTTTCATTCATTTGCTTGTTTATATTAGTTGGGCTTTAAATGCAATTTTGTGTAATTTGTAAAAATGTAAATACAGCAAAAATATATCAGGGAAAAAATAATTATGAATTTTGAATAGAAGTAATTTATTATTAGTATTTTTTAGGGCTGTCAAAATTAACATGTTAATAGCACGTTAACGCAAATTCATTTTAACGGCACTAATTTTATTAACGCGCAATTAACGCAGCGCGCATTTTCTGTTTGACCCACTGCCTAGCAGTTAAAGAAATGGATGCACAATGCTGCCAACCTAGCGAAACGTGTCTAGCAACAATACATAAACACATAATTGAACAAACCTAATATAGTTTCTGAGGCTCTTCGGATTTGCCAAATGAGTGTGAGGTCTCCCAATGTGCGCGCACCTCCCTCTCTTTATATCTGCGTCTGCTCTGTTCAGCGAGCGGCAGTGGAGCAGCGCTTTCAGTTAAACCAGATATTATGTTGCTTCCAGTGCTTGAATATGGCACTTCTGGCATATTTAATGAATGCAAGCGGAGTCGGTCTACTTTAGGATTGTTGCTGTGGGGTTGATGCGTAAAGCCACATACGAGTATGCAAGCGAAAACGGCGTATTAAATGCACGTCAAACACATGCTTAATTGCATATCATATGCACGCCAAAGTTAATTTCAGCTTATTAATAGCACGCCAAATAGAAACAGAAAATCGTGCTAGTGCGCATTTTCATGAGACCAGGCTCTCGAATCAGTACATTATAATGAAAACAACACCTTAAAAAAATAAAAGCAGGTTTTTCGATCACATAACTTTAAACGGGTGAACTCCTAAAAAGTCAAAGGATCGTGAAGGCATTCAAACGGGAAGTTAAAACAACGATAATAATGCAGGGAATAGTGGCTTATGTCCAGATGCCTGTAAATGATTCTTTTCAGTGATTGAATCATGATCATAATTCAGGATTTTTTTCAGTTATTATTTCATATTACTTTGGTTGTCTGATAACAGAAATACTAAATTATAACAATGGAAACAGTTTTGTTGAGAACTTGGCTGCATCAAATGACAGTATGTGGGCACCTAGAGGCAAACAAATGTAATAATAAATGCACATATTGCATGTTCAGAAGAAGTGAGCTGCCCTGTGCTGCAAATAATGTAAACAGGCTTGTGGAAGTAAATTGCTCAGTGCAAAGAAAGAGAAGTAATGGGAACCTGGTGTTTCTATGTTCTTTTTTCTCCATGTGTCGAATAGACATGAACAAGTTATTTGAAAAACATCTATGACATTTGAAACATGTTAGTCTTCATGCTCTATGTCGAGTATGGTTTCACTAATAATTAACACGTATTTGCTTAAAGCATCCATATTTGTCCAAGCCAATGTTGATTAGAGTATTAAAAACATTGAAAAGTATTAATTTAAGGTACATTTAGAACAGATAAAAATGCGCGATTAATCGTGAGTTAACTCAAGACAACCATGCGATTAATCACGATTTTAAAAAAAAATTAATCGATTGACAGCCCTAATATTTTTATGTGAAAACAAGACCTTACACGTCACTCTTCTCAAAACATTATTGTCTACACACAGATGTAATTGCAGCATATCAGTATGTTTCTTTTATCCATCCTTTTATCTATTTTCTTTTTTTATTTTCTTTTTTTTTCTCCCCATCAAACTAAACGCAGAAACGCAGCACAGACATTATTGTCCTAGTGCCCTACTTTCATTCAGAAAACATCTCTCTCTCGTTTTGCTCTCCGGCGCTATTTGATATCCTAGCATTCATTTCTCTTGCAAGTTTAATGTGTTCTGCTGCGGCAGACCGTAGAGACAGAGAGTGAAGCTGAACCTCATCCAGCTCGTCTCTTTGTACAGATACAGTTTGCAGGTTTACAGCGTGTTCTAACTAGACGCATTACGACACGCTTCCAGCGGCAATTAACTGACAATCTCAGACAATCAGGACATATTTGATCTTTAATATATAACCACCATTATGGAAAAAGGAAACTCTCAGCCAAATGATGGTGAATGGGGAAAACACTGAAGTGACTAATGGAAAGTGACATATCAAAATAGCGTAATGCAATGTAAATAGTTTATGCCAGTTATATTTATGTACACTACATAAATATAAATATATAATAATTTTAGATACTTTTTAATGTGTTTTCTTGGTGTTTATATTACTTTTTATATATTTATTAAATTTTTGGATCATTTATTCATGTCTTAGTTGTATTATTATTAGGGCCGGGACTTTAACGCGTTAATTTAGATTAATTAATTACACAAAAATAACGCGTTAAAATTTAACGCATTTTAATCGCAATACGTTTTGCACCGCGGAACGTTTCTCACTAGATGAGATTCGGCGGACCATTTATACTGGAGCACAAACTAGCGTTCAGGTTCAGACAAGCCAAAGACGTCCGTCCTAAATAGTATTGTATGTCCCAAATCGTAGTATGTTTAAAAAGTATTCCAAAGATTCCCGGATGGTCTACTACTTAACGATCAATGCACACTCTTAACTGCTTATATTGCCAGCAACACACTGCGCCGTGAACATGGATTCGATTAGAACTACAAACACGCATAAAAAGTGTTAAAAAACTACAAACATGGAGGATATACGCGACCAACGGACAGGTAGAGAAAGGGGTTTGAGTGATAAATAATCAGTGTGTAACCTGATAAAAACTATTTTTTTAAATGTTATCCGCGTTATATTCCATGTGCAGCAACATTTATAATGATAGGTTTGGTCATTAAAGTTTAAATGCACAATTAAGCAAACACAAGAGCAGAGTTCTCGGAATGAAAGACTCGTTAAAGAACGTGCCTCTTGCTACACTTTTAATGGCAATATTGTACTGGTCTGTTGGACTTGGTTGAACAAAAATAAACAATATTTTGTTGCTTAAGCTTATGTATTCAGTCATTATTCAATGGTATACTAAAAATCCATGTAAAAATCTTAATTCTCACTGTTCTCAGGTCAAATATTTACATGCGATTAAAATGCGATTAATTTCGATTAATTAATTACAAAGCCTCTAATTAATTAGATTAAAATTTTTAATCGAGTCCCGGCCCTAATTATTACTATTTATGATTGATAGATAGGTAGATAGATAGATAGATAGATAGATAGATAGATAGATAGATTAAAAATTGCATAAATACATTTGTGTGTATGTATATGTGAAATATATAAATTTGCATATGATACATTATATATATTAATTATAATATAATATATAAATTATTACAATAATTTATTAATTATAATTATATAATAATTAATTTACATGTGTGTATGTAAATGCATAAAATGTGCATATATAATCAATTTGCATATGATTAATTATGTTATAATAATAATTTGCAAATGATGTTATATAATTTAATATATTAATTATAATATATTAATTGTAATTATTATATAATTGTTAATTTACGTTTATGTGTATATATGTAAATACATGTAATGTGCATTCATAATTAATATGATTGCATATGATTAATTATATAATTATTAATTATAATATTATACTAAAAAATTATAACTATTACACATACATATATTGTTAATTTATATATGTATAATTATATGAATAAATGAGTGAATGAATGAACAAATAAATAAGAATAAAAACTAAGAAAATACAATTTTAAAAACACATATTTGTGTTATTAATTTTTATACATATTATTATTATTATTATTATTATTATTATTATTAATAAAATAATAATTAAATAAATAATTAAATTAATATATTTTAAGAGGAAATATATTCGAAAAATTGCATATATATATATATATATATATATATATGCGTATTATTAATTATGGTTACTATATAATTATTCATTTATATTATATATATATATACACACACACACACACCTAAATTATAGATTTTTTTTATATCATAATAATAAATGAATGAATAAGTGACTTAATGAACAAATAAGAATATAAAACCAAGAAAATATTGCATAAATGTGTGTTATTAATACATAAATAAATATATTGTTTTTTTACATATATATTGTAAAGCATGTTTTGCAGATATTTCTTTCCTACTATATTCACATATACTTTATTTATATACATTTTATTTATTTCTTGCTGCATTTATATATTCACAGATTGCACTTATTAAATTTTGAGCCTAACTAAAACATTTTGGAGACGTTTAAACAAGAAAAAATTTCCCAGCTAAGTGAGAAAAAATACCCTTAAAATAGATTACCAGCCTTGTTATATTTCTCAGCACTAGTGGAAATGTTATAAATATATATACTGTGATTCTAACCCACCTATGCTTTCCTCTCAGATCTGTCCTCGTACCCTCACTACCTGCGGGATCTCTTGCACACCCAGGTGTGTCAGGCTCACCTGCGGGGGCGTGGCCTGTGCGAGGCCGAGAGCGGCGTGGGTGCTGATCTCTCTCCTCCTGTGGGCTCGCCGGGGTCACCGTCAGACACGCTCTGCTCCAGCATGTGCAGTTTGGACGAGAGACACCCCTTGCTGCGGGACCTCGGGCGCCACGGGGACACGCCCACCGCCGACCTCACCGCCAAGATCCTCGGCGCCCTTCAGGGAGGGGAGGAGCTACTGTTAGCCCGCCTACACCGGGCGGGGCATAGACGAGGCCACTCCCCTTGCAGCTTGGAAACGTTTTCCGAGACTTTCGAAGATGACGACATGCCTTGTAAGGACTGCGGAGGTGGAGGCGGAGTCTGTCTCCCGCCAGAATATTCGACGCGCAGGAAGGTGTCAGACGTGGCTTCCTCCGGCGTCGTCTCGCTCGACGAGGAAGACGTAGACGTAGAGGAAGACGAGCGAGAGGAACAGTGAACGGAACAGTGCATGTTTTCTTTCGGACTCCGCCCACTACTTTGCATTTGGGCTCCGCCCACTCGTTTGCATTTTGGACTCCGCCCACTCGTTTGCATTTTGGGCGCCAGTTGCGTCTTAATTCTGTATTTTTTCGAAAACACTAACTGGTTCTCAGGCTCACGAATAAAAAAAAATGCATCTTGACGAACTTAACGGAGGAACGCAAGACTGACGTCGACCTCATTATCATGCATGTGTCGCAAGTGCCGAACTGAACGTGAAGTCCTTAAGTGTTCGGGTCCGGATGTTGTTTAGCACGGTTTGTGGATTTGGCTGTTGTGTAATCCCGCTCCTTATGTGACGTCTGGCCCCATTGCATTCTGGGTCTTGATCACATGACGCCTGTTCCCTGGTCCCCGGTTGGCATGGCTTGCTGATTACGGCGAAAACTGACGTTTCAAAACATAGAATGCGTAAGAATACCGACGATCAATCAAGTTATGCTGTTTTTCTATTATTGTTATGATTATTAATTGAATGGAATGTTTGCTTTTCAGCCGTTAAAGCATTATCGTCACCTGACGAACGCGATGAATGTTTAGGAGTCGTGAACCGTAAATGTGGGTCAGTCTGAAGGACTTTGGGAGAGTTGCTCTATTTTTGTACTGTGTGGTTTTTGCGGTGCATTTGGACTAAGTAACGCTGTGGTTTGTTCACAAGATGCTTGTTTATTGCTTTCTCTCTCTCTCTTTCTGTCTCTGAATTATCACTGTGTGATATTGTCTACATCAGGAAAAAATAAGACTAATGTGAAAACCAAACCACGGCCCTTTTTCGTTCTTTGTCTCGGTGTGATTGTGTTCCTGTTGCTCGTCCGGCTTTTGTTCTCGCTTTCGGTAAATGTCAAGCACTCTCTGTTTTGCTATAAGGGCCACTTTTGTTCTCCGATGTTCCAGTGTTACCATGGAGATCGGTGATTCGCCGGCAAATTATGGGTTGTAGTCAATCAGACAGTTTTGACAATCTAATTAGTGCACACACACACACACACACACACACACACACACACACACACACACACACACACACACTTAAATGAGTGATATAAAGGATATTTCAACCAAAAATGGAAATTATGTTCCCTTTACTCAATTTTCTCTCTTTTATACAATTAAAAACCTGACTTTTCTTATGTGGAACACAAAAGATGTTTAGCTGAATGTTCATGCTGCTTTTTTCCATTATGAGTGGCAAACTCCAAAAAAAAAAAAAAAACATGAAGATAATTCATAATATATTAAACGAATCTAAGTTATTAACTGAAACACCAACCAGTGTTGTTTTAGGATCATTTATATACTATTATAGTCATTAAGGGTTTAAATTAGGCTTTTATATACATGTATTCTTTCTTTCTTTCTCTGTTATTGTTAACACTAAAACTAAAAAAATAATTCTTGTTAACTGAAATATAGCTGAAATAAAAAAAAATGGTAACACTTTACAATAAGGTTCATTAGTTAACATTAGTTAACCACATTAGTTAACATGAACTAATAATGAACTGCACTTATACAGCATTTATTAATCTTTGTTAATGTTAATTTCAACATTTACTAATACATCATTAAAAATACGTTATTAAAATCTTGTTAACATTAGTTAATGCAGTGTGAACTAACATGAACAAACAATGAACAACTGTATTTCCGTTAACTAACATTAATGAAGATTAGTAAATACAGTAACTAATGTATTGGTCATGGTTAGTTCATGTTAGTTAATACATTAACTAATGTTTAACTAATGAACCTTATTGTAAAGTGTTACCAAAAAAATTAATGTTATGTATAGAACTTTTAAAAAAATCATAATACACACACACACACACACACACACACACACACACACAATTATTGCATGGAATAAAGCTAAAAGAATTTATTTCTGTATTGAAAGTATTGAAATTACTAAAACTTCACACACATACACTGAAGTAAAAAAAAAAATTACAGCTAACTATAGCTAAATACATTATTACAGCTAAATAAAAATATTTAAAAAATGAAATGCCAAAAGCACAACAATTTTCCATTTTATTCTTCATTGCATTACAGCAAAAAGCGTTCTATTTTTTAACTATTTTAAAATATGGACAAGAAATTTATTTGCTAACATTTATTTTCTGCCAATATATTTTTGCATTTTAAAAAAAATATATTTAACAAATAAAAATATAATTTTCAAAACACTTTCAAAATTTTATATTTTACCCTTTGTGTTTAAATTCAATAAATATATTTAATTTGTTTATATATATATATATATATATATATATATATATATATATATATATATATATATAATTATTATTTTTAATTGGAATAAAGCTAAAATTAAAAAAATACATTTTACAATTTTATGTAAAGAACTTAAAAGTTTTTAAGAAATTATTTCTGTTTTTCCCATTAAGTTGAAGTACTGAAATTACTAAAACTCAAACTGAACTAAATAAGTTATGAATTACAGCCAAAGAGAAATATAAAAAAATGCCAAAGCACAATGAAATGACCAAAGCAAACTGAAATTATTAAAATAAAGCTATTTAAATTAAAAACTGTAAAATACTCTGCAGTGTTTCTTCTTCTTTTTTCTGCTGAAGAAATGTATACAGGTTTGAAGCAACAACAGATTTTTCATTTTTATCTGTGGTCACTCAGATCTGTTTTGGTTGCTGTGAATAATGTCCAAATGCCAGACTGCACTCTAAACCTCATTACATCACTTCCCCCCTTCAGCCAGCCACTTCCTGTCTCATCCAGTGTTTCCATAGCAACAGCAGTCCTACAGAGACACAGCTGCTTGTTTGCAGATGAGATTATTACCAGCTAAAGATGTCATACATTTGTCTTACGAATTAGCCTTGATTTCACAGCTTTTTTGATGAACTGAATTATTAAACACAAATGCAAAACACAGATGAACATAAGAAGAAAAAATGTTGTTCACTGTAAATTAAAAACATCAATTCACAAAAATATATTTTAAAATATTTTTAAAAATATTGCAATATTTTAGAAAATTCAGTTCAATTCAAAAAATCTTTTTTCTTTTTTTTTTTTCCTTGGATTAAAATATATGAATATCTAAATATCTAAATATTTATTTTTAAATGCTTTTTAAAAATATTCAAAATTTAAAAAAAAATACAGTTGAGGTCAAAAGTTTACATATTAATTATTTTATCAAAATAAGAGGGATCATACAAAATGCATGTTATTGTTTATTTAGTACTGACCTGAATAAGATATATCTCATAAAATACATTACATATAGTCCACATGAGATTGTAACTAATAGTTCAAAGTCTAAAAAGTCTAAAGTTATTATTAAACACAAATGCAAAAACACACAACACTAAAACAATGAAGTAAACTCATTTAACAACATAAGATGAACATAAGAAGGAAAAATTGTCAATAAAAAAAAACGTGAACTTCACTGTAAATTAAAAAAGTCGATTCATAAAAATATATTTCAAAATGTTAAAATATTTTAGAAAATTAAAATCTCAACATCCAACAAATCAAGTTTTTCTTAATTTTTCTTTTATTTACTTGAATTAAAATATATGAATAGCTAAATATATAACTATTTATTTTTAAATGCTTTTTAAAAATATTCACATTTTTTAAAAAAAATAGTCAAAAGTTTACATCCTCTGCAGAATGCTAACTATTTTAGCAAAATAAGAGGGATACAAAATGCTTATTATTTATTTAATACTGACCTGAAGAAGATATTTCACATAAAAGACATTATTTATAGTCCACAAGAGAAAATTATAGTTGAATTTATTAAAAGGACCCCATTTACTTGATTCGTAATGTTTTTTGTTTGTTTGTTTGTTTAGTGATAGTTGTTCATGAGTCCCTTGTTTGCCCTGAACAGTTAAACTGTCTGCTGTTCTTCAGAAAAGTCCTTCAGGTCCCACAAATTCTTTGGTTTTCCAGCATTTTTGTGTATTTGAACCCTTTCCAACAATGACTGTATGATTTAGAGATGCATCTTTTCACACTGAGGACAACTGAGGGACTCATATGCAACTATTACAGAAGGTTCAAACACTCACTGATGCTCCAGAAGGAAAAACCATGCATTAAGAGCCGGGGGTGAAAACTTTTGAAGAGAATGGAGATGTGTGCATTTTTCTTATTTTTTGCCATAATCATAATTTTTTTTAATTTAGTACAGCCCTTCGGAAGCTACAGAAAATACTTACATGTTCCCCAGAAGACAAAATAGGTTCAATTTACCCTCATCTACAAATTCCAAAAGTTTTCACCCCTGGCTCTTAATGCATGGTTTTTCCTTCTGGAGCATCAGTGAGTGTTTGAAGCTTCTGTAATAGTTGCGTATGAGTCCCTCAGTTGTCCTCAGTGTGAAAAGATGCATCTCTAAATCATACAGTCATTGTTGGAAAGGGTTCAAACACACAAAAATGCTGGAAAACCAACAGAAACAGATTTTTCTGAAGAACAGCAGGCAGTTTAAGTGTTCAGGACAAACAAGGGACTCATGAACAACTATCACTAAACATTTAGGTAACAACACAGTGTTATGAATCAAGAGAATGTACTAAATAAACAATAACATGCATTTTGTCTGATCCCTCTTATTTTTGGTAAAATAATTAACATTTTTGCAGATTCTGAAGAGGGGGTGTAAACTTTTGACGTCAACTGTATATTTAAAAATTCAAATATTTGAAAATGCATATTTTGTGTTCTAAATGTTGTCACATTGTCATGCGGTTGCTATGGTATTCTCTGTTGTTAGATCGCTATAGCAGCAACACACTCCAATGTATTTTGAACACCTTATCAAACGCATGCGATATTCCAAATGATTGTGTGACTGTGGTGAGTTTTCTGCGGTTTAGTTTCTGGTTGATGATCAATAGCGTCTCTCAGTGTCTCTGCAGGAGTCGCTTATGTAACGCACTGATGCTCCATTTGCCAACAGCCTCTTACAGTCTGATTATGATTCATCGCTTGGACTCCATTTCAAACACAACAAGTGTCGTACCGATTTTACATTTCATCCTCAATTGCATTACAGCAACAAATAAATCTATTTTTAAAAATAAAAAATAAGGCTAAGATAGATTTTCTATCAATACAGTTTTAAAAAATATTTTTTGAAAATATAATTTTATAATTATATTTTTCCCTCCAAATTTAAGTTTGGGATCAATAAGAATTTACTGTATTTTAAATAAATGCATTCTAATGCTCATTAAGGCTGTGTTCATTTGATCAAAAATACAGAAAAAATTTAATATTGTGAAATATTACGATGTAAAATAACATTCTTCTATTTTAATATATATTAAAAATCGAATTTATTTCTGTGATCAAAGCTGAATTTCAGCATCATTATTCCAGTCTTCAGTGTCACATTATCCTTCAGAAATCATTCTAATAAACTGAACGAATATGTTACTTTTAAAACAATATACAGAAATGTAATATTTTTAATAAAATTATATATATATATATATATATATATATATAGCCACTCAAACGTTTGGGATCAGTTCTATTTATATATTTTAATATATAATTTATTTCTGTGATGCAAAGCTGAATTTTCATCAGCCAATTACTGACCCCAAAATTTAAACAAGGTGTTTATAACAACATTTTTCTATTTTAAATAAAAGTTTTATTCATCAAAGAATCCTAAAAACGTATCACAGGTTACAAAAAGAAATACTGTGTCCAACACTGATAATAAATCAGCATATTAGAATGATTTCTGAAGGATCACTGGAATATTAGAGTAATGATGCTGAAAATTCAGCATTGCATCACAGAAATAAATTATATTTGAAAGTGTATTAAAGTAGAAAACCTCTATTTTAAATTGCATTAACATTTTACAATATTACAGTTTTTCTGTATTTTTAATCAAATAAACACAGCCTAGATGAGCAGAAAAAGCATTAAAAATCTAAGTGATCCCAAACTATATTTGTAGAAATAGCCAAAAATACATAGTATGGGTTCAAATGATCATTTTTTCTTTTATGCCAGAAATCATTAGGATATTAAGATCATGTTCCATGAAGATATTTAGTACATTTCCTACCGTAAATATATCAAAACTTAATTTTTGATAAGTAATATGCATTGCTAAGGCAATCTTAAAACAAAGGCAATCTTCTCGATATTGAATTTTTTGGCACCCCTCAGATAGATTTTTTTTCTCTTATCTTTCTCTTTCTCCTTGTGTTTGTCCTTTAACTCTTTCTCTCTCTCTCTCTCTCTGTGAAGATTAGCTCTTTTTAAGGTTAAACTCTATAAAAAGCGTCTTAAGTTGTCTGTCACTCTGCGCTCTGATTGGCTGGATGATGCCTGTTGTGATGCACATTTAACCGTCCAATGGCGTCGCTAGACTGTGACGGAGTGAAGGCCCCCTTCTGCGGACACTTTCCCGGGGCCAGAGACGACATTGAGTGTGTGTTTATGTGAGTGTGACGTGAGGTTAACATCTATAAATAGACAAATATTGACCTCGTCTCTAGAATCAGCAGTCAGGGCGTCATTATGTGCGAGTGTTAAACATGCGTTCGTGTCTTAATTAGATCCGTTCACGGGTCTCTGCAGGTTTGT
Source organism: Garra rufa (assembly GCF_049309525.1). Classification (NCBI taxonomy): domain Eukaryota; kingdom Metazoa; phylum Chordata; class Actinopteri; order Cypriniformes; family Cyprinidae; genus Garra; species Garra rufa. The sequence continues at coordinate 1,628,370 of NC_133374.1, forward strand.
GTTCTGGAAGTGACTCTCTCTGTGGACTCAAGTCTCTCATTCAGCGCTTAATTAGACTCTCTTCAGTCCCTCGGTAGTGAACGAACCACACGTGTTACAGTCTGACTCGGCACCTTTCATTTTGTACACTTTGTTTTTTCTTTTGGGTATTTGACTGCTTGATTGCTTATTTTAATATCAGAGTGTTTTTGCATCTTGTTTGGATCGTAAATAAAAGTGCTTAATGTTATTTAAGTTGCTGTCTGGATATCTTACAAATCATCTCCACTGAGCGTTAAAAGTAAGAAGAAAAAAAATGTAAAAATTACACTAAATTAATTTAAATTATAACAAAAAAAAACTATATATATTTATTAGTTATTTCATTTATTTTATTGTATTTAGTCCTGAATTTATTTTTGAATTATTATTTTTGTATTTATTTACATATTTTAAAATTGTCAATAGTGATTATTTGTAACTGTCAAGCTTTTATAAATATCACAAATTGGTTTTAAGAACACAAATGTATGCATTATTAAATAAACATTACAGTTTAAATGAAAGAATAAAAATGAAGTTTAAAAATCAATGCAGAAAATATTACATACAAAAAGAGCAATACATTGTAATGCAATATAAGTAATACCAGGGTGATCTAGACTTTATGAGTTACCATAGCCATTAAGAGTGTTTCATAGGTTACCGTGATTTAAAATCTTTGATGGGTTACCAAGGTGTTTGAGTTACCATGGTAATTAAGAGTGTTTCATAGGTTACCGTGGTGATTTAAAATCTTTGATGGGTTCCCAAGGTGTTTGAGTTACCATGGCGATTAAGAGTGATTCATAGGTTACCGTGGTGATTTAAAATCTTTGATGGGTTACCAAGGTGTTTGAGTTACCATGGCGATTAAGAGTGTTTCATAGGTTACCGTGGTTATTTAAAATCTTTGATGGGTTACCAAGGTGTTTGAGTTACCATGGCGATTAAGAGTGTTTCATAGGTTACCGTGGTTATTTAAAATATTTGATGGGTTACCAAGGTGTTTGAGTTACCATGGCGATTAAGAGTGTTTCATAGGTTACCATGGTTATTTAAAATCTTTGATGGGTTACCAAGGTGTTTGAGTGTTTCATAGGTTACCGTGGTGATTTAAAATCTTTGATGGGTTACCAAGGTGCTTGAGTTACCATGGCGATTAAAAGTGTTTCATAGGTTACCATGGTTATTTAAAATCTTTGATGGGTTACCAAGGTGTTTGAGTGTTTCATAGGTTACCGTGGTTATTTAAAATCTTTGATAGGTTACCAAGGTGTTTGAGTGTTTCATAGGTTACCGTGGTTATTTAAAATCTTTGATGGGTTACCAAGGTGCTTGAGTTACCATGGCGATTAAAAGTGTTTCATAGGTTACCGTGGTTATTTAAAATCTTTGATGGGTTACCAAGGTGTTTGAGTTACCATGGCGATTAAGAGTGTTTCATAGGTTACTGTGGTTATTTAAAATCTTTGATGGGTTACCAAGGTGTTTGAGTGTTTCATAGGTTACCGTGGTGATTTAAAATCTTTGATGGGTTACCAAGGTGCTTGAGTTACCATGGCGATTAAAAGTGTTTCATAGGTTACCGTGGTTATTTAAAATCTTTGATGGGTTACCAAGGTGTTTGAGTTACCATGGCGATTAAGAGTGTTTCATAGGTTACCGTGGTTATTTAAAATCTTTGATGGGTTACCAAGGTGTTTGAGTGTTTCATAGGTTACCGTGGTGATTTAAAATATTTGATGGGTTACCAAGGTGTTTGAGTTACCATGGCGATTAAGAGTGTTTCATAGGTTACCGTGGTTATTTAAAATCTTTGATGGGTTACCAAGGTGTTTGAGTTACCATGGCGATTAAGAGTGTTTCATAGGTTACCGTGGTTATTTTAAATGTTTAATGGGTTACCAAGGTGGTTGAGTGTTTTATGAGTTACCATGGCAATTAAGATTGTTTTATAGGTTACCATGGTGATCTAGAGTCTTTGATGGGTTGCAAAGGTGGTTGAGTGTTTTATGAATGACTAAGGTAATTGAGTTTTTTTATAGGTTGCCATGGTGATTAAGAGTGTTTTTAGGTTACTGTGGTGATTTGGAATCTTTGATATTTATATTTTATTTTTTTATTTATTGATGAGACTGACTGGATTCACTAGTAATTGATTAAATTAAATAATAAAATTGCTAAAAACTTTTTTTGTTGCATTTAATTTTATGATTGTATTTATTTTGAGTTGTTTATCAGAGAGGGATTCTGCAGTTGGTTCTGATAACACAGTTTCTCCCGCTGGTTTGGAGCAGTTTTCCACGTCTTATCTCTCTGACCGTTATTCCAGGAGTGGATTCCAGGAGCTCTGCCTTTTATGGTGTGGTTCTTGAGTCCAGACATCCCATAATGCACTGGTTCAGCTCTCTATATGTCAGCAGAGAGTGACAGTGCTCTTGTTCTCCAGCAATCCGTCAGCTCATGGCGTCTCGTTACAGCACCAGCTCCGTCAGTGGCGCTCCGCTCCGGCCCAGACTGCACAGCTGCTTCCAGGAGGAATCCTCCATCCGCTTCAGTCGATACCATGGTGATACACTGGACCAGTCATCCTGGGCCGAGTCCACTGGGGGTTGCCAAGGTAATCAAGAGTCTTGTATTGGTCACAATGGTTCATGAGAATCTTTGACAAGTTACCATTGTACTTACTTAACTGTCTTATAGGTCTTGAGAGTCTTTAATAGGTTACCATGATGATTTAAAAACTTCTGAAAGATTACCAAAGTAATTAATTAGGTTACCAAGGAATTTGACAGTTTTATATGGGTTACTACAGTGATTTAGTCTTTGATGGGATACCAAGGTAATTAAGCGTTTTATAGGTTACCAAGGTGATCAAGAACATTTTACGTGATACCAAGGTGTTTGATTATTTTTTTGTGTTGCCATGGTAATCAAGTGTTTTGTAGGTTACTAAAATGGTTGAGAGAGTTTTTTTATGGGTTCCCTTGGTGCATTAGTATTTTTGATAGGTTACAATGGTAATCAAGCCTTTTGATGGTTATCACAGTGACCGAGAGTCTTTAATAGGTTACCAGGGTGATTTAAAAATCATAGGATACCAAGGTGTTTCTAGGTTACCAAGGTGTTACCAAGTGTTTCTGTGGGTTACTAAGGTAATCAAGATTATTGTAGGGTACTAAGGTGGTTCAGTTTTTTTGGGTATTTTGTTAGTTACCACAGTGATTTAGAGTCTGAATAGATTACCATGGTAATTTAGAATCTTTGATAGGTTGCCAAGGTGATTAGGTGTTCCATAAATTACCAAGGCTTTTATAAGTTACCATGGTAATTTAGTTTTTTTTTTGTTGGGTTACCAAGGTAATCAAGTGTTCTGTGGGTTACTAAGGTGGCTGAGAGTGATCTAAAATCTTTGCTAGGTTACAAGACAATAGTTTTATAGGTTACCTAGGCAATCAAGAATCTAGCTTTTATGGCCTTCCAAGGTGTGTTACTATGGTAATCAAGTTAGTTACCACAGTAGTAATTGAGAGTCTTTAATAGGTTACCATGGTAACCAAGTGTTTTGTAGGTTACCACGGTGGATGATGGTTTTTATGGGTTACCATGGTAATCAAAAATGTTGATAGGTTACCAAAGTAATCAAGTATTTTGTTGGTTACCATGGTGATTGAGAGTCTCTTATGGGTTACCATGGTGATTTAGAATCTTTAATGGGTTACCAGGGTAATCAAATATTTTATAGGTTACCAAGATGTTCAAGAATCTTTTATGGGATACCAAGGTGTTTTATCTTTTTTTTATGTGTTACCATGGTAATCAAGTGTTTCATGGGTTACTACAATGATCAAGTCATTTATGGGTTGCCAAGGTGACTGAGAATGTTTTATAGGTTACCAAGGTAATTAAGTGTCTCAAAGGTTACTAAGGTGATCAAGAGTCATTTATGGTTCTAAGGTGGTTCAGTTTTTTTATAGGTTACCATGGTGATTTAGTTTTTTGATAGGTTACCAGGGTGATTTAGAAAGTTTTTTTGGGTTACTAAGCTAATCAAGTGTTTTGTAGGTTACCAAAGTGATGAAGAGTCTTTTGGAGGTTACCATGGAGAGCATCAGTACGCGCAAGCAGGAAACCAGATCGACTGGAGTCTTGGTGACAACATACAGGGTAAGTGAGGATAGTTCATTTTAGTGCACAATGTAAAGTTCACAAAGATGCAACATTTATTTGTGGATATTTTTGTGAAGTAAAATGTTTATAAATATCAAGCTGTTGGCAGAACAATATAATTAAAATGATACACCACTGATGATCACTTGTTCACTGAGAGCTTGTTTTCTCAGTTCAGGAGACTGAGTTAATTGTTTTCATGTAAGTATTGTTTCTACTGTTCCTCTTATTGCTCCTTCAGAACATGAATGAATGTAAATAGGAGCTTCGAACATTCAACTCTAGATGAATTTGATCTGAAATGTTTTGCTCTTGCCAAGTTTGAGATGTGAAACTCTCAAACTCATTTGACTTTTCTCTCCCCTGGGTTTGGAGTGGTGTGAGTAATGAAACATACTGAGACTCAGTTTGACTCTAGACAGAATAAATCATCACCCAGACTCAAACTAACCACAAAACTGATGCTTTATGTGAGCTACAGCTGCCCTGAGACCACAACCGACTGCACTGAACTGTGGAGAGAAGATTAAATCAATGTGAAATAAAAGTGATAAAAAAGAAAACAGAAAAGTGTGGTTTACTGACATTTCCTTTCAGCTTGATTCTCGTCATATTTTGACTTTATTCTTGAAATATTATGACATTAATCTCATAATATTTAGACTTTAAACTCATAGTGTTTCGACTTTCTTCTCAGTGTTTTGATTTTCTACCCGTAGTGTTTCGACTTTCTTCTCATAGTATGACTTTCTTCTCGTAGTGTTTCGACTTTCTTCTCTTAGTATTCGACTTTATTCTCGTAGTGTTTCGACTTTCTTCTCATAGTGTTTCGACTTTCTTCTCGTAGTATTCGACTTTATTCTCGTAGTGTTTCGACTTTCTTCTCATAGTGTTTCGACTTTCTTCTCGTAGTATTCGACTTTATTCTCGTAGTGTTTCGACTTTCTTCTCGTAGTATTTGACTTTATTCTCGTCATATTTCGACTTTCTTCTCTTAGTATTCGACTTTATTCTCGTAGTGTTTCGACTTTCTTCTCATAGTGTTTCGACTTTCTTCTCGTAGTATTCGACTTTATTCTCATAGTGTTTCGACTTTCTTCTCGTAGTATTTGACTTTATTCTCGTAGTGTTTCGACTTTCTTCTCGTAGTATTTGACTTTATTCTCGTCATATTTCGACTTTCTTCTCTTAGTATTCGACTTTATTCTCGTAGTGTTTCGACTTTCTTCTCGTAGTATTCGACTTTATTCTCATAGTGTTTCGACTTTCTTCTCGTAGTATTTGACTTTATTCTCGTCATATTTCGACTTTCTTCTCGTAGTATTCGACTTTATTCTCGTAGTGTTTCGACTTTCTTCTCGTAGTATTTGACTTTATTCTCGTCATATTTCGACTTTCTTCTCATAGTGTTTCGACTTTCTTCTCGTAGTGTTTCGACTTTCTTCTCGTAGTGTTTCGACTTTATTCTCGTAGTATTCGACTTTATTCTCGTAGTGTTTCGACTTTCTTCTCGTAGTGTTTCGACTTTCTTCTCGTAGTATTTGACTTTCTTCTCGTCATATTTCGACTTTCTTCTCATAGTGTTTCGACTTTCTTCTCATAGTGTTTCGACTTTCTTCTCGTAGTATTCGACTTTATTCTCGTAGTGTTTCGACTTTCTTCTCATAGTGTTTCGACTTTCTTCTCGTAGTATTTGACTTTATTCTCGTAGTGTTTCGACTTTCTTCTCTTAGTATTCGACTTTATTCTCGTAGTGTTTCGACTTTCTTCTCATAGTGTTTCGACTTTCTTCTCGTAGTATTCGACTTTATTCTCATAGTGTTTCGACTTTCTTCTCGTAGTATTTGACTTTATTCTCGTAGTGTTTCGACTTTCTTCTCGTAGTATTTGACTTTATTCTCGTAGTGTTTCGACTTTCTTCTCTTAGTATTCGACTTTATTCTCGTCATATTTCGACTTTCTTCTCTTAGTATTCGACTTTATTCTCGTAGTGTTTCGACTTTCTTCTCTTAGTATTCGACTTTATTCTCGTCATATTTCGACTTTCTTCTCGTAGTATTTGACTTTATTCTCGTAGTGTTTCGACTTTCTTCTCGTAGTATTTGACTTTATTCTCGTAGTGTTTCGACTTTCTTCTCTTAGTATTCGACTTTATTCTCGTAGTATTTCGACTTTCTTCTCTTAGTATTCGACTTTATTCTCGTAGTATTTCGACTTTCTTCTCTTAGTATTCGACTTTATTCTCGTAGTGTTTCGACTTTCTTCTCTTAGTATTCGACTTTATTCTCGTCATATTTCGACTTTCTTCTCTTAGTATTCGACTTTATTCTCGTAGTATTTCGACTTTCTTCTCTTAGTATTTGACTTTATTCTCATAGTGTTTCGACTTTCTTCTCGTAGTATTTGACTTTATTCTCGTAGTGTTTTGACTTTCTTCTCGTAGTATTTGACTTTATTCTCGTCATATTTCGACTTTCTTCTCTTAGTATTCGACTTTATTCTCGTAGTGTTTCGACTTTCTTCTCGTAGTATTTGACTTTATTCTCGTCATATTTCGACTTTCTTCTCTTAGTATTCGACTTTATTCTCGTAGTGTTTCGACTTTCTTCTCGTAGTATTCGACTTTATTCTCATAGTGTTTCGACTTTCTTCTCGTAGTATTTGACTTTATTCTCGTCATATTTCGACTTTCTTCTCGTAGTATTCGACTTTATTCTCGTAGTGTTTCGACTTTCTTCTCGTAGTATTTGACTTTATTCTCGTCATATTTCGACTTTCTTCTCATAGTATTTCGACTTTATTCTCATAGTATTTTGACTTTAATCTCATAGTATTTTGACTTTAATCTCATAGTATTTTGACTTTAATCTCATAGTATTTCGACTTTAATCTCGTAGTATTTTGACTTTCTTCTCGTAGTATTTAGACATTATTCTCATAGTATTTCGACTTTAATCTCATAGTATTTTGACTTTCTTCCGGTAGTATTTAGACAGTATTCTCGTAGTATTTTGACTTTCTTCTCATAGTATTCGACTTTCTTCTGGTTGTGACCATCCCACATATAGTTTGGGTCACAAATTAAATGATTTATATATTTCACTTTTATTTGTGTATTTCTATGTGTATGTGTATATGAGCTCTTCTGTATTTAAATAACTTAAAAGCATGTACTGTATAGACGGTTTCAACAACAACAACATAATAAACGTTACTGCGCATGCGTGCTTTTGTGGCCCTAACTTAACTTCCGGTAGACATCCAAATAGAATCAATAACAACAGCTAAATCCTTCTAGAGTAGATTATTTTTTTAATAACAAGCGAAATATGTTGGCTGCGTAAATTAGATTTATTAAAATTGCAAACTCATTCTCTGCCAGCAGGAGGTGCTTTAAGCACGAGAAACGAGGTTTCCCCGGTAATGGCTATAGACCAGGGGTGCCCAATACGTCGATCGCGATCTACCGGTCGATCGCAAAGGTGGTGTGGGTAGATCGCACGGCATTAATTAGACGTCAAATAAAGTAGACGATCAGCCAATGTAGTCAGCCAATCATCCGTCCTCACTATTCATTTTGTCACTTGATTGACGTACAAGGCAGCCAGTCTGAAATCTGTCCTTTTATGACACGAATCACCGCGCATGAACGTGCATAGAGCGGCGCCAAGTGGCTGATTCCATTCAGTGCAAGTCATCAGAGTAAAGTGATTACAAAAAAATGTGCTTGTATGTAGTTGTATTGTGCAATATGGGTTCATGTAGTTAAGCAAGCTACACCAACATATAAAGAATATAGTAGGTAGATCATTTTGACTTCGTCATTTTATAAGTAGCTCACAAGCCGAAAAAGTGTGGGCACCCCTGCTATAGACAAAGCAGCTCTTAATTTACAAACGCTGCCTTATGCAGGGTGAAATGAAAATGACATTTTCTAAAGACAGTCTTTCTTCAGAAATACAGTGATATAAAAACACCCACGCCTCGGTTTGATTTTTAAACGTGCATTACGTGCTCATGTTTATTCAACAAAGCCTATTGGAAAATCGGTCGGTTTTTATATCATGGCAGGTCGCCACAAATAAATAAATGTTTGGGAAACACATACCACAGCACAATAACCTGAGACCAACTTCATTACTCATTATTAGCTGCGTTTGTAGCCCGCGACACGAACCAGACCGAGACGGTTTCATCGGGCGCACGCACCTGGACCTAAGTTAACTTCCGGTCTGTGTTTGTTTATCTGTCTGGTTCGTGTCGCGGGCTACAAACGCAGCTAATAATGAGTAATGAAGTTGGTCTCAGGTTATTGTGCTGTGGTATGTGTTTCCCAAACATTTATTTATTTGTGGCGACCTGCCACGATATAAAAACCGACTGATTTTACAATTGGAAATTGGAATTAATAGACTAATTCTTTAATCTGTTAATAGACTTCGTTGAATAAACGTAATACACGTTTAAAAATCAAACCCAGGCGTTGGTGTTTTTATATCACTGTATTTCTGAAGAAAGACTGTCTTTAGAAAATGTCATTTTCATTTCATCCTGCATGAGGCAGCGTTTTTAAATTAAGAGCTGCTTTGTCTATAGCCATTACCGGGGAAACCTCGTTTCTCGTGCTTAAAGCACCTCCTACTGGGAAGTAATGAGTTTGCATTTTTAATAAATCAGTCTAATTTACGCAGCCAACATATTTCGCTTGTTATTAAAAAAATAATCTATTCTAGAAGGACTTAGCTGTTGTTATTGATTCTATTTGGATGTATACCGGAAGTTAAGTTTGGGCCACAAAAGCGCTCATGCGCAGTAACGTTTGTTTATGTTGTTGCCGTTGAAACCGTGTATAGTGAGTTTACACCACTGATCTATATAATGATAATTCTCTATTATAGATCAGTGGTTTACACTGAACAGTTTAGCTGCATCTTCTGAATTCCGAGTGGCAGTTGAGAGAGTTGGGTTACCACGACGACTGCAGCGCATCCTCAGACAACAAAGAGGACTCGTGAAAGCAACAAGTAACTCTTGTCTCTCTTATTTACAGCAAAGGTTGGTTAAATTAATTAAATATCTTATCAAACTGTAATTTACATGCTTTAATGTACATATAATTTGTTTCAACTGATTATTTTATTAATAATTTTAAGATGTCTATGTCATATAGAAGTTTGTTCATGTATCCAACTGAGTGATCTATGTTTATTACTTACCGTAACTACTTACCTGAGCTGTCTACCTGACACACTAATGTTAATTTAGCCAGTTTGTATAAGGATTAGAGCATTTCTGTACATATGGTCAAGGTTTCATGTTGTTATGTGTGTATTGATTTATTTATTGAGATTTAAAGTGTCTTACTGACTCTAAAATACAAACGTGTATGTGTAATAAACAGACAACAAAGAGGACTCGTGAAAGCAACAAGTAACTCTTGTCTCTCTCTCTTATTTACTGCAAAGACTACTGCTTACAGTCTTCCCGACTGCCAGGGACCTGTAACATGGTAGTATTTCGACTTTCTTCTGGTAGTATTTCGACTTTATTCTGGTAGTATTTCGACTTTCTTCTCATAGTATTTCGACTTTATTCTGGTAGTATTTCCACTTCAATCTCATAGTATTTCGACTTTAATCTGGTAGTATTTCGACTTTCTTCTCATAGTATTTCGACTTTATTCTGGTAGTATTTCGACTTTATTCTGGTAGTATTTCGACTTTCTTCTCATAGTATTTCGACTTTATTCTGGTAGTATTTCGACTTTCTTCTCATAGTATTTCGACTTTATTCTGGTAGTATTTCCACTTCAATCTCATAGTATTTCGACTTTCTTCTCATAGTATTTCGACTTTATTCTGGTAGTATTTCGACTTTCTTCTCATAGTATTTCGACTTTAATCTGGTAGTATTTCGACTTTCTTCTCATAGTATTTCGACTTTATTCTGGTAGTATTTCGACTTTAATCTGGTAGTATTTCGACTTTCTTCTCATAGTATTTCGACTTTATTCTGGTAGTATTTCGACTTTATTCTGGTAGTATTTCGACTTTCTTCTCATAGTATTTCGACTTTATTCTGGTAGTATTTCGACTTTATTCTGGTAGTATTTCGACTTTCTTCTCATAGTATTTCGACTTTATTCTGGTAGTATTCGACTTTATTCTGGTAGTATTTCGACTTTCTTCTCGTAGTATTCGACTTTATTCTGGTAGTATTCGACTTTATTCTGGTAGTATTTCGACTTTCTTCTCGTAGTATTCGACTTTATTCTGGTAGTATTTCGACTTTCTTCTCATAGTATTCGACTTTATTCTGGTAGTATTTCGACTTTCTTCTCGTAGTATTCGACTTTATTCTGGTAGTATTTCGACTTTCTTCTCGTAGTATTCGACTTTATTCTGGTAGTATTTCGACTTTCTTCTCATAGTATTCGACTTTATTCTGGTAGTATTTCGACTTTCTTCTCGTAGTATTCGACTTTATTCTGGTAGTATTTCGACTTTCTTCTCATAGTATTCGACTTTATTCTGGTAGTATTTCGACTTTCTTCTCGTAGTATTCGACTTTATTCTGGTAGTATTTCGACTTTCTTCTCATAGTATTCGACTTTATTCTGGTAGTATTTTGACTTTCTTCTCATAGTATTCGACTTTATTCTGGTAGTATTTCGACTTTCTTCTCATAGTATTCGACTTTATTCTGGTAGTATTTCGACTTTCTTCTCATAGTATTCGACTTTATTCTGGTAGTATTTCGACTTTCTTCACATAGTATTCGACTTTATTCTGGTAGTATTTTGACTTAATTCTCATAGTGTCACGTATTGGTCGTCTTGTCATCATCAACTCTTGCACACACATTCTGGACTGCAATCCCCATAAGCCACTGCACCAATCACTGCACACAGCTGCTCCTCGTTTCCCACTGCACTGATTGCTGCACACATCTGTTTCACATTGACTCTCATGCATTTAAGCCACTGACACACACAGCCACCTTGCGAAGTCTTATTGTTCCGTATGGTCTGTATTTCCGAGCGTTTCTTCCCGAGTTTGTTTTCCCTGTGTTTTGATTCCTGGACTCCCTCCCGTGTTTGATTCTTGCTGCCAGCCCCGACCTTTCTGCCTGTTTTTTGACGACGATTTCTGCCTGCCCCTTTGTGTTTGTTTTGTTTCAATAAATGCTGCAAATGGATCCGTACGTCTCTGACCTTCCTTGTGACAGAAGACTTCGCCGCTACAAGGATCCAGCAGCTAGTTTGGTGTCATCCGGTTCCAGCACGAACCCCACTGTACAGATCATGCGTCTCAAGCAGGGTGAGCGGACTATTGAGGATTATGCTATGGACTTTATTGAATTGGCAAATCTGTCTTCTATGGATGATCAATGCCTTATGATTTTCTTCCGTGGAGGACTCTTAGAGCCATTGGCTTCCCTCATGCCAATGTTTGAACCTGGCTGGACTTTGCAATATTATGTGGATCTTGCTCTTTTGTTGTGTGGCTCTCCTTTTACTGTGGGAATTGTGGAGGAGGACCATCTTTCCACAGTAAGTTCCAGCTCAGAGCCACAGCATGAGATGTCTGCCAACCCAGGAGACCGTCTAGTTCGTCTTCGCCAGAACAACCGGCCTATTGAGGAGTATGTGGCTGACTTCTGTGAACTATGTCACCAGGTGGATTTCACTGTCATTTTTTTCAAGCACATTTTTTATTATGGACTGAACCAGGAGTTAAAACCCAGTATGCCTTTACACACCCCGCACTGGACACTTGAACGATACATAGACTATGCTCTCCTGCTGGCCGGTTCAACATTTACTGTTGGGACTGCGGATGAGGAGCCCCACAGTCCTACAGCACCCATATCACCAGAACTTTCACACATCCCATCTGTCATGCCTGGAACGGTTCGAGCCACATCTACCAAACCGCCCAAGTCTGCAAGCAAGATGGCTGCCACGCCTGAGTATGCACCCAAGATGGCTACCGCCAAGTCAGAGTCTCCGCTGGTTCCGCCCAGCCTTCCAGAGTCTCCGCTGCCAGAGCACCCTCCAGTGACCGCGCCGCCAGAGCGCCCTCCAGTGACCGCGCCGCCAGAGCGCCCTCCTGTGACCGCTCGCCCAGAGCCTGCTCTTCAAGAGTCTCCACTGGAGACGCCCAGCCCTCCAGAGTCTCCGCTGGGGTCGTCCAGTTCTCCAGAGCCCGCTCCTCAAGAGCGCCGTCCAGAGCCCTCTCCTCAAGAGAGTCTTCCAGAGCCTCCGCTGGTTCAGCCCAGCCTTCCAGAGCCTCCGCTGGTTCAGCCCGGCCTTCCAGAGCCTCCGCTGGTTCAGCCCGGCCTTCCAGAGTCTCCGCTGGTTCCGCCCGGCCTTCCAGAGTCTCCGCTGGTTCCGCCCGGCCTTCCAAAGTCTCCGCTGGTCCCGCCCGGCCTTCCAGAGTCTCCGCTGGTCCCGCCCGGCCTTCCAGAGTCTCCGCTGGTCCCGCCCGGCCTTCCAGAGTCTCCGCTGGTCCCGCCCGGCCTTCCAGAGTCTCCGCTGGTTCCGCCCGGCCTTCCAAAGTCTCCGCTGGTCCCGCCCGGCCTTCCAGAGTCTCCGCTGGTCCCGCCCGGCCTTCCAGAGTCTCCGCTGGTCCCGCCCGGCCTTCCAGAGTCTCCGCTGGTTCCGCCCGGCCTTCCAGAGTCTTCGCTGGTCCCGCCCAGCCTTCCAGAGCCTCCGCTGGTTCAGCCCAGTCTTCCAGAGCCTCCGCTGGTTCCATCCAGTCGTCCTGAGATTCCTGTCTGCGCGGTTCTGGTCACGGAGGCCATGCATGGACTGTGTGGGTTCTCCCACCCACCCATGCATGGACTGTGTGGGTTCTCCCACCCACCCTCCCTGCTGCTCCAGTCCCGCCACCTCTGTCTCCTGACAGTCCCTCTGCTCACCCACATCCCACCTTCAGTGCAGAGGACTTGCCGTGGGACTGCCAGTTTCCATCGATGTCCAGACTGAAGGATCCCTCACCATCACCTCCAGTCTCAGAGTCCTGGACTCCACCTCGGCCCTCCGACCCTGCGGCTCCACCCCGGCTCTGTGCTCCCTCGTCTCCGTTGTCGGCCGTCGGCCCACCAGCTCCTCGGGGCTCCATCGTCTCTCCGGCTCCGCCCCGGTCAGTCGTCGCCCCACCTTCGCCTCTGGACTCTACTCCTCCGGCTGCGCCTCGTCACTCCGTCCTGCCGGCTCTGTGGACCTCCTCCCTCCCGTGGGCACAGCCTCGATCCTCTGTCACTCCGGCTCCGCTGCGTACCTCCGGACCTCAATCTCCGCCGGGGTCGCCAGAGCCTTGGGTTCCGCCTTGGCCCTCCGGATCCTCTGTGTCGTCCAGGACCATCGACTCTCCGGTTCCGCCTCGGGCTCCACCGGCTCCACCTCCGTCGGTCTGCCACTGACACACACAGCCACCTTGCGAAGTCTTATTGTTCCGTATGGTCTGTATTTCCGAGCGTTTCTTCCCGAGTTTGTTTTCCCTGTGTTTTGATTCCTGGACTCCCTCCCGTGTTTGATTCTTGCTGCCAGCCCCGACCTTTCTGCGTGTTTTTTGACGACGATTTCTGCCTGCCCCTTTGTGTTTGTTTTGTTTCAATAAATGCTGCAAATGGATCCGTACGTCTCTGACCTTCCTTGTGACACATAGTATTTCGACTTTATTCTTGTAGTATTTCGACTTTCTTCTCGTAGTGTTCGACTTTATTCTGGTAGTATTTTGACTTAATTCTCATAGTATTTCGACTTTATTCTGGTAGTATTTCCACTTCAATCTCATAGTATTCGACTTTATTCTGGTAGTATTTCCACTTTCTTCACATAGTATTCAACTTTATTCTGGTAGTATTTCCACTTCAATCTCATAGTATTCGACTTTATTCTGGTAGTATTTCCACTTCAATCTCATAGTATTCAACTTTATTCTGGTAGTATTTCCACTTCAATCTCATAGTATTCAACTTTATTCTGGTAGTATTTCCACTTCAATCTCATAGTATTCAACTTTATTCTGGTAGTATTTCCACTTGAATCTCATAGTATTTCGACTTTAATCTCGTAGTATTTCGACTTTCTTCTCGTAGTATTCGACTTTATTCTGGTAGTATTTCGACTTTCTTCACATAGTATTCGACTTTATTCTGGTAGTATTTTGACTTAATTCTCATAGTATTTCGACTTTATTCTTGTAGTATTTCGACTTTCTTCTCGTAGTATTCGACTTTATTCTGGTAGTATTTCCACTTCAATCTCATAGTATTCAACTTTATTCTGGTAGTATTTCCACTTCAATCTCATAGTATTCAACTTTATTCTGGTAGTATTTCCACTTCAATCTCATAGTATTCAACTTTATTCTGGTAGTATTTCCACTTGAATCTCATAGTATTTCGACTTTAATCTCGTAGTATTTCGACTTTCTTCTCGTAGTATTCGACTTTATTCTGGTAGTATTTCGACTTTCTTCACATAGTATTCGACTTTATTCTGGTAGTATTTCGACTTTCTTCACATAGTATTCGACTTTATTCTGGTAGTATTTTGACTTAATTCTCATAGTATTTCGACTTTCTTCACATAGTATTCGACTTTATTCTGGTAGTATTTCGACTTTCTTCACATAGTATTCGACTTTATTCTGGTAGTATTTCGACTTTCTTCACATAGTATTCGACTTTATTCTGGTAGTATTTTGACTTAATTCTCATAGTATTTCGACTTTATTCTGGTAGTATTTCGACTTTCTTCACATAGTATTCGACTTTATTCTGGTAGTATTTCGACTTTCTTCTCATAGTATTCGACTTTATTCTGGTAGTATTTCGACTTTCTTCACATAGTATTCGACTTTATTCTGGTAGTATTTTGACTTAATTCTCATAGTATTCGACTTTATTCTGGTAGTATTTCGACTTTCTTCTCATAGTATTCGACTTTATTCTGGTAGTATTTCGACTTTCTTCACATAGTATTCGACTTTATTCTGGTAGTATTTTGACTTAATTCTCATAGTATTTCGACTTTATTCTGGTAGTATTTCGACTTTCTTCACATAGTATTCGACTTTATTCTGGTAGTATTTCGACTTTCTTCTCATAGTATTCGACTTTATTCTGGTAGTATTTCGACTTTCTTCACATAGTATTCGACTTTATTCTGGTAGTATTTCGACTTTCTTCTCATAGTATTCGACTTTATTCTGGTAGTATTTCGACTTTCTTCTCATAGTATTCGACTTTATTCTGGTAGTATTTCGACTTTCTTCTCTTAGTATTCGACTTTATTCTCGTAGTGTTTCGACTTTCTTCTCTTAGTATTCGACTTTATTCTCGTCATATTTCGACTTTCTTCTCTTAGTATTCGACTTTATTCTCGTAGTATTTCGACTTTCTTCTCTTAGTATTTGACTTTATTCTCATAGTGTTTCGACTTTCTTCTCGTAGTATTTGACTTTATTCTCGTAGTGTTTCGACTTTCTTCTCGTAGTATTTGACTTTATTCTCGTCATATTTCGACTTTCTTCTCTTAGTATTCGACTTTATTCTCGTAGTATTTCGACTTTCTTCTCTTAGTATTCGACTTTATTCTCGTAGTGTTTCGACTTTCTTCTCGTAGTATTTGACTTTATTCTCGTCATATTTCGACTTTCTTCTCTTAGTATTCGACTTTATTCTCGTAGTGTTTCGACTTTCTTCTCGTAGTATTCGACTTTATTCTCATAGTGTTTCGACTTTCTTCTCGTAGTATTTGACTTTATTCTCGTCATATTTCGACTTTCTTCTCGTAGTATTCGACTTTATTCTCGTAGTGTTTCGACTTTCTTCTCGTAGTATTTGACTTTATTCTCGTCATATTTCGACTTTCTTCTCATAGTATTTCGACTTTATTCTCATAGTATTTTGACTTTAATCTCATAGTATTTTGACTTTAATCTCATAGTATTTTGACTTTAATCTCATAGTATTTCGACTTTAATCTCGTAGTATTTTGACTTTCTTCTCGTAGTATTTAGACATTATTCTCATAGTATTTCGACTTTAATCTCATAGTATTTTGACTTTCTTCCGGTAGTATTTAGACAGTATTCTCGTAGTATTTTGACTTTCTTCTCATAGTATTCGACTTTCTTCTGGTTGTGACCATCCCACATATAGTTTGGGTCACAAATTAAATGATTTATATATTTCACTTTTATTTGTGTATTTCTATGTGTATGTGTATATGAGCTCTTCTGTATTTAAATAACTTAAAAGCATGTACTGTATAGACGGTTTCAACAACAACAACATAATAAACGTTACTGCGCATGCGTGCTTTTGTGGCCCTAACTTAACTTCCGGTAGACATCCAAATAGAATCAATAACAACAGCTAAATCCTTCTAGAGTAGATTATTTTTTTAATAACAAGCGAAATATGTTGGCTGCGTAAATTAGATTTATTAAAATTGCAAACTCATTCTCTGCCAGCAGGAGGTGCTTTAAGCACGAGAAACGAGGTTTCCCCGGTAATGGCTATAGACCAGGGGTGCCCAATACGTCGATCGCGATCTACCGGTCGATCGCAAAGGTGGTGTGGGTAGATCGCACGGCATTAATTAGACGTCAAATAAAGTAGACGATCAGCCAATGTAGTCAGCCAATCATCCGTCCTCACTATTCATTTTGTCACTTGATTGACGTACAAGGCAGCCAGTCTGAAATCTGTCCTTTTATGACACGAATCACCGCGCATGAACGTGCATAGAGCGGCGCCAAGTGGCTGATTCCATTCAGTGCAAGTCATCAGAGTAAAGTGATTACAAAAAAATGTGCTTGTATGTAGTTGTATTGTGCAATATGGGTTCATGTAGTTAAGCAAGCTACACCAACATATAAAGAATATAGTAGGTAGATCATTTTGACTTCGTCATTTTATAAGTAGCTCACAAGCCGAAAAAGTGTGGGCACCCCTGCTATAGACAAAGCAGCTCTTAATTTACAAACGCTGCCTTATGCAGGGTGAAATGAAAATGACATTTTCTAAAGACAGTCTTTCTTCAGAAATACAGTGATATAAAAACACCCACGCCTCGGTTTGATTTTTAAACGTGCATTACGTGCTCATGTTTATTCAACAAAGCCTATTGGAAAATCGGTCGGTTTTTATATCATGGCAGGTCGCCACAAATAAATAAATGTTTGGGAAACACATACCACAGCACAATAACCTGAGACCAACTTCATTACTCATTATTAGCTGCGTTTGTAGCCCGCGACACGAACCAGACCGAGACGGTTTCATCGGGCGCACGCGCCTGGACCTAAGTTAACTTCCGGTCTGTGTTTGTTTATCTGTCTGGTTCGTGTCGCGGGCTACAAACGCAGCTAATAATGAGTAATGAAGTTGGTCTCAGGTTATTGTGCTGTGGTATGTGTTTCCCAAACATTTATTTATTTGTGGCGACCTGCCACGATATAAAAACCGACTGATTTTACAATTGGAAATTGGAATTAATAGACTAATTCTTTAATCTGTTAATAGACTTCGTTGAATAAACGTAATACACGTTTAAAAATCAAACCCAGGCGTTGGTGTTTTTATATCACTGTATTTCTGAAGAAAGACTGTCTTTAGAAAATGTCATTTTCATTTCATCCTGCATGAGGCAGCGTTTTTAAATTAAGAGCTGCTTTGTCTATAGCCATTACCGGGGAAACCTCGTTTCTCGTGCTTAAAGCACCTCCTACTGGGAAGTAATGAGTTTGCATTTTTAATAAATCAGTCTAATTTACGCAGCCAACATATTTCGCTTGTTATTAAAAAAATAATCTATTCTAGAAGGACTTAGCTGTTGTTATTGATTCTATTTGGATGTATACCGGAAGTTAAGTTTGGGCCACAAAAGCGCTCATGCGCAGTAACGTTTGTTTATGTTGTTGCCGTTGAAACCGTGTATAGTGAGTTTACACCACTGATCTATATAATGATAATTCTCTATTATAGATCAGTGGTTTACACTGAACAGTTTAGCTGCATCTTCTGAATTCCGAGTGGCAGTTGAGAGAGTTGGGTTACCACGACGACTGCAGCGCATCCTCAGACAACAAAGAGGACTCGTGAAAGCAACAAGTAACTCTTGTCTCTCTTATTTACAGCAAAGGTTGGTTAAATTAATTAAATATCTTATCAAACTGTAATTTACATGCTTTAATGTACATATAATTTGTTTCAACTGATTATTTTATTAATAATTTTAAGATGTCTATGTCATATAGAAGTTTGTTCATGTATCCAACTGAGTGATCTATGTTTATTACTTACCGTAACTACTTACCTGAGCTGTCTACCTGACACACTAATGTTAATTTAGCCAGTTTGTATAAGGATTAGAGCATTTCTGTACATATGGTCAAGGTTTCATGTTGTTATGTGTGTATTGATTTATTTATTGAGATTTAAAGTGTCTTACTGACTCTAAAATACAAACGTGTATGTGTAATAAACAGACAACAAAGAGGACTCGTGAAAGCAACAAGTAACTCTTGTCTCTCTCTCTTATTTACTGCAAAGACTACTGCTTACAGTCTTCCCGACTGCCAGGGACCTGTAACATGGTAGTATTTCGACTTTCTTCTGGTAGTATTTCGACTTTATTCTGGTAGTATTTCGACTTTCTTCTCATAGTATTTCGACTTTATTCTGGTAGTATTTCCACTTCAATCTCATAGTATTTCGACTTTAATCTGGTAGTATTTCCACTTCAATCTCATAGTATTTCGACTTTATTCTGGTAGTATTTCCACTTCAATCTCATAGTATTTCGACTTTATTCTGGTAGTATTTCCACTTCAATCTCATAGTATTTCGACTTTAATCTGGTAGTATTTCGACTTTCTTCTCATAGTATTTCGACTTTATTCTGGTAGTATTTCGACTTTATTCTGGTAGTATTTCGACTTTCTTCTCATAGTATTTCGACTTTATTCTGGTAGTATTTCGACTTTCTTCTCATAGTATTTCGACTTTATTCTGGTAGTATTTCCACTTCAATCTCATAGTATTTCGACTTTAATCTGGTAGTATTTCGACTTTCTTCTCATAGTATTTCGACTTTATTCTGGTAGTATTTCGACTTTATTCTGGTAGTATTTCGACTTTCTTCTCATAGTATTTCGACTTTATTCTGGTAGTATTTCGACTTTATTCTGGTAGTATTTCGACTTTCTTCTCATAGTATTTCGACTTTATTCTGGTAGTATTTCCACTTCAATCTCATAGTATTTCGACTTTAATCTGGTAGTATTTCGACTTTCTTCTCGTAGTATTCGACTTTATTCTGGTAGTATTCGACTTTATTCTGGTAGTATTTCGACTTTCTTCTCGTAGTATTCGACTTTATTCTGGTAGTATTTCGACTTTCTTCTCATAGTATTCGACTTTATTCTGGTAGTATTTCGACTTTCTTCTCGTAGTATTCGACTTTATTCTGGTAGTATTTCGACTTTCTTCTCGTAGTATTCGACTTTATTCTGGTAGTATTTCGACTTTCTTCTCATAGTATTCGACTTTATTCTGGTAGTATTTCGACTTTCTTCTCGTAGTATTCGACTTTATTCTGGTAGTATTTCGACTTTCTTCTCGTAGTATTCGACTTTATTCTGGTAGTATTTCGACTTTCTTCTCATAGTATTCGACTTTATTCTGGTAGTATTTTGACTTTCTTCTCGTAGTATTCGACTTTATTCTGGTAGTATTTCGACTTTCTTCTCATAGTATTCGACTTTATTCTGGTAGTATTTTGACTTTCTTCTCGTAGTATTCGACTTTATTCTGGTAGTATTTCGACTTTCTTCTCATAGTATTCGACTTTATTCTGGTAGTATTTCGACTTTCTTCTCGTAGTATTCGACTTTATTCTGGTAGTATTTCGACTTTCTTCTCATAGTATTCGACTTTATTCTGGTAGTATTTCGACTTTCTTCACATAGTATTCGACTTTATTCTGGTAGTATTTTGACTTAATTCTCATAGTGTCACGTATTGGTCGTCTTGTCATCATCAACTCTTGCACACACATTCTGGACTGCAATCCCCATAAGCCACTGCACCAATCACTGCACACAGCTGCTCCTCGTTTCCCACTGCACTGATTGCTGCACACATCTGTTTCACATTGACTCTCATGCATTTAAGCCACTGACACACACAGCCACCTTGCGAAGTCTTATTGTTCCGTATGGTCTGTATTTCCGAGCGTTTCTTCCCGAGTTTGTTTTCCCTGTGTTTTGATTCCTGGACTCCCTCCCGTGTTTGATTCTTGCTGCCAGCCCCGACCTTTCTGCCTGTTTTTTGACGACGATTTCTGCCTGCCCCTTTGTGTTTGTTTTGTTTCAATAAATGCTGCAAATGGATCCGTACGTCTCTGACCTTCCTTGTGACAGAAGACTTCGCCGCTACAAGGATCCAGCAGCTAGTTTGGTGTCATCCGGTTCCAGCACGAACCCCACTGTACAGATCATGCGTCTCAAGCAGGGTGAGCGGACTATTGAGGATTATGCTATGGACTTTATTGAATTGGCAAATCTGTCTTCTATGGATGATCAATGCCTTATGATTTTCTTCCGTGGAGGACTCTTAGAGCCATTGGCTTCCCTCATGCCAATGTTTGAACCTGGCTGGACTTTGCAATATTATGTGGATCTTGCTCTTTTGTTGTGTGGCTCTCCTTTTACTGTGGGAATTGTGGAGGAGGACCATCTTTCCACAGTAAGTTCCAGCTCAGAGCCACAGCATAAGATGTCTGCCAACCCAGGAGACCGTCTAGTTCGTCTTCGCCAGAACAACCGGCCTATTGAGGAGTATGTGGCTGACTTCTGTGAACTATGTCACCAGGTGGATTTCACTGTCATTTTTTTCAAGCACATTTTTTATTATGGACTGAACCAGGAGTTAAAACCCAGTATGCCTTTACACACCCCGCACTGGACACTTGAACGATACATAGACTATGCTCTCCTGCTGGCCGGTTCAACATTTACTGTTGGGACTGCGGATGAGGAGCCCCACAGTCCTACAGCACCCATATCACCAGAACTTTCACACATCCCATCTGTCATGCCTGGAACGGTTCGAGCCACATCTACCAAACCGCCCAAGTCTGCAAGCAAGATGGCTGCCACGCCTGAGTATGCACCCAAGATGGCTACCGCCAAGTCAGAGTCTCCGCTGGTTCCGCCCAGCCTTCCAGAGTCTCCGCTGCCAGAGCACCCTCCAGTGACCACGCCGCCAGAGCGCCCTCCAGTGACCACGCCGCCAGAGCGCCCTCCTGTGACCGCTCACCCAGAGCCTGCTCTTCCAGAGTCTCCACTGGAGACGCCCAGCCCTCCAGAGTCTCCGCTGGGGTCGTCCAGTTCTCCAGAGCCCGCTCCTCAAGAGCGCCGTCCAGAGCCCTCTCCTCAAGAGAGTCTTCCAGAGCCTCCGCTGGTTCAGCCCAGCCTTCCAGAGCCTCCGCTGGTTCAGCCCGGCCTTCCAGAGTCTCCGCTGGTTCCGCCCGGCCTTCCAGAGTCTCCGCTGGTTCCGCCCGGCCTTCCAAAGTCTCCGCTGGTCCCGCCCGGCCTTCCAGAGTCTCCGCTGGTCCCGCCCGGCCTTCCAGAGTCTCCGCTGGTTCCGCCCGGCCTTCCAGAGTCTTCGCTGGTCCCGCCCGGCCTTCCAGAGCCTCCGCTGGTTCCGCCCAGCCTTCCAGAGCCTCCGCTGGTTCAGCCCAGTCTTCCAGAGCCTCCGCTGGTTCCATCCAGTCGTCCTGAGATTCCTGTCTGCGCGGTTCTGGTCACGGAGGCCATGCATGGACTGTGTGGGTTCTCCCACCCACCCTCCCTGCTGCTCCAGTCCCGCCACCTCTGTCTCCTGACAGTCCCTCTGCTCACCCACATCCCACCTTCGGTGCAGAGGACTTGCCGTGGGACTGCCAGTTTCCATCGATGTCCAGACTGAAGGATCCCTCACCATCACCTCCAGTCTCAGAGTCCTGGACTCCACCGCGGCCCTCCGACCCTGCGGCTCCACCCCGGCTCTGTGCTCCCTCGTCTCCGTTGTCGGCCGTTGGCCCACCAGCTCCTCCGGGCTCCATCGTCTCTCCGGCTCCGCCCCGGTCAGTCGTCGCCCCACCTTCGCCTCTGGACTCTACTCCTCCGGCTGCGCCTCGTCACTCCGTCCTGCCGGCTCTGTGGACCTCCTCCCTCCCGTGGGCACAGCCTCGATCCTCTGTCACTCCGGCTCCGCTGCGTACCTCCGGACCTCCATCTCCGCCGGGGTCGCCAGAGCCTTGGGTTCCGCCTTGGCCCTCCGGATCCTCTGTGTCGTCCAGGACCATCGACTCTCCGGTTCCGCCTCGGGCTCCACCGGCTCCACCTCCGTCGGTCTGCCCCATGCAGGAGCCAACCCTTCCTCCGCCATGGCTTCTCCCTCCGTCGGCTCTGCCGCAGTTCATAGTTCCAGTACCCCTACATGGACCTGGCCCTCCATCCCTCCCCCTGTTCCGCCTCCGCTCCACCACCCTCCGGGTTTCATTAGGTGGTTAGAGCGTCTGGAAGCTGCTCCTTGGGGAGGGGCTCTGTCACGTATTGGTCGTCTTGTCATCATGAACTCTTGCACACACATTCTGGACTGCAATCCCCATAAGCCACTGCACCAATCACTGCACACAGCTGCTCCTCGTTTCCCACTGCACTGATTGCTGCACACATCTGTTTCACATTGACTCTCATGCATTTAAGCCACTGACACACACAGCCACCTTGCGAAGTCTTATTGTTCCGTATGGTCTGTATTTCCGAGCGTTTCTTCCCGAGTTTGTTTTCCCTGTGTTTTGATTCCTGGACTCCCTCCCGTGTTTGATTCTTGCTGCCAGCCCCGACCTTTCTGCGTGTTTTTTGACGACGATTTCTGCCTGCCCCTTTGTGTTTGTTTTGTTTCAATAAATGCTGCAAATGGATCCGTACGTCTCTGACCTTCCTTGTGACACATAGTATTTCGACTTTATTCTTGTAGTATTTCGACTTTCTTCTCGTAGTGTTCGACTTTATTCTGGTAGTATTTTGACTTAATTCTCATAGTATTTCGACTTTATTCTGGTAGTATTTTCACTTCAATCTCATAGTATTCGACTTTATTCTGGTATTATTTCCACTTTCTTCACATAGTATTCAACTTTATTCTGGTAGTATTTCCACTTCAATCTCATAGTATTTCGACTTTAATCTCGTAGTATTTCGACTTTCTTCTCGTAGTATTCGACTTTATTCTGGTAGTATTTCGACTTTCTTCTCATAGTATTCGACTTTATTCTGGTAGTATTTCCACTTCAATCTCATAGTATTTCGACTTTAATCTCGTAGTATTTCGACTTTCTTCTCATAGTATTCGACTTTATTCTGGTAGTATTTCCACTTCAATCTCATAGTATTCGACTTTATTCTGGTAGTATTTCCACTTCAATCTCATAGTATTTCGACTTTAATCTCGTAGTATTTCGACTTTCTTCTCATAGTATTCGACTTTATTCTGGTAGTATTTTGACTTAATTCTCATAGTATTCGACTTTATTCTGGTAGTATTTCGACTTTCTTCTCGTAGTGTTCGACTTTATTCTCGTAGCATTTCGACTTTATTCTCGTAGTATTCGACTTTATTCTGGTAGTATTTCGACTTTCTTCTCGTAGTGTTCGACTTTATTCTCGTAGCATTTCGACTTTATTCTCGTAGTATTCGACTTTATTCTGGTAGTATTTCGACTTTCTTCTCGTAGTGTTCGACTTTATTCTCGTAGCATTTCGACTTTATTCTCGTAGTATTCGACTTTATTCTGGTAGTATTTTGACTTTCTTCTCATAGTATTCGACTTTATTCTGGTAGTATTTTGACTTAATTCTCATAGTATTTCGACTTTATTCTTGTAGTATTTCGACTTTCTTCTCGTAGTATTCGACTTTATTCTGGTAGTATTTTGACTTTCTTCTCGTAGTATTCGACTTTATTCTGGTAGTATTTTGACTTTCTTCTCATAGTATTCGACTTTATTCTGGTAGTATTTTGACTTTCTTCTCGTAGTATTCGACTTTATTCTGGTAGTATTTCGACTTTCTTCTCGTAGTATTCGACTTTATTCTGGTAGTATTAGACTTTTTTCTCGTAGTGTTTGACTTTATTCTGGTAGTATTTTGACTTTCTTCTCGTAGTGTTCGACTTTATTCTGGTAGTATTTTGACTTTCTTCTCGTAGTATTTCCACTTCAATCTCATAGTATTTCGACTTTCTTCTCGTAGTATTCGACTTTATTCTGGTAGTATTAGACTTTTTTCTCGTAGTGTTCGACTTTATTCTGGTAGTATTTTGACTTTCTTCTCATAGTATTCGACTTTATTCTGGTAGTATTTCGACTTTTTTCTTGTAGTGTTCGACTTTATTCTGGTAGTATTTCGACTTTATTCTCATAGTATTTCGACTTTATTCTCATAGTATTCGACTTTATTCTGGTAGTATTTCGACTTTATTCTCATAGTATTTCGACTTTATTCTGGTAGTATTTCGACTTTATTCTCATAGTATTTCGACTTTATTCTCATAGTATTCGACTTTATTCTGGTAGTATTTCGACTTTATTCTCATAGTATTTCGACTTTATTCTCGTAGTATTTTGACTTTCTTCTCGTAGTATTTCCACTTCAATCTCATAGTATTTCGACTTTCTTCTCGTAGTATTCGACTTTATTCTGGTAGTATTTCGACTTTATTCTCATAGTATTTCGACTTTATTCTCATAGTATTCGACTTTATTCTGGTAGTATTTCGACTTTATTCTCATAGTATTTCGACTTTATTCTGGTAGTATTTCGACTTTATTCTCATAGTATTTCGACTTTATTCTGGTAGTATTTCGACTTTATTCTCATAGTATTTCGACTTTATTCTGGTAGTATTTCGACTTTCTTCTCGTAGTATTTCGACTTTATTCTCATAGTATTCGACTTTATTCTGGTAGTATTTCGACTTTATTCTCATAGTATTTCGACTTTATTCTGGTAGTATTTTGACTTTAATCTCATAGTATTTCGGCTTTAATCTCATAGTATTTCGACTTTAATCTCATAGTATTTCGACTTTAATATCATAGTATTTTGACTTTCTTCTCGTAGTATTTAGTCATTATTCTGGTAGTATTTCGACTTTAATCTCATAGTATTTCGACTTTAATCTCATAGTATTTCGGCTTTAATCTCATAGTATTTCGGCTTTAATCTCATAGTATTTTGACTTTATTCTGGTAGTATTTCGACTTTATTCTCATAGTATTTCGACTTTATTCTGGTAGTATTTCGACTTTATTCTCATAGTATTTCGACTTTATTCTGGTAGTATTTCGACTTTATTCTCATAGTATTTCGACTTTATTCTGGTAGTATTTCGACTTTATTCTCATAGTATTTCGACTTTATTCTGGTAGTATTTCGACTTTCTTCTCGTAGTATTTCGACTTTATTCTCATAGTATTCGACTTTATTCTGGTAGTATTTCGACTTTATTCTCATAGTATTTCGACTTTATTCTGGTAGTATTTTGACTTTAATCTCATAGTATTTCGGCTTTAATCTCATAGTATTTCGACTTTAATCTCATAGTATTTCGACTTTAATATCATAGTATTTTGACTTTCTTCTCGTAGTATTTAGTCATTATTCTGGTAGTATTTCGACTTTAATCTCATAGTATTTCGACTTTAATCTCATAGTATTTCGGCTTTAATCTCATAGTATTTCGACTTTAATATCATAGTATTTTGACTTTCTTCTCGTAGTATTTAGTCATTATTCTGGTAGTATTTCGACTTTAATCTCATAGTATTTCGACTTTAATCTCATAGTATTCGACTTTATTCTGGTAGTATTTTGACTTTCTTCTCGTAGTATTCGACTTTATTCTGGTAGTATTTTGACTTAATTCTCAGTATTTCGACTTTAATCTCG